>NC_051064.1:76239514-76539514 GCF_004664715.2 Peromyscus leucopus | reverse complement strand
AGAGAGGCCCACAACGTGACTGCAGTGGTGCAAACTGGAATGACTTCTCTGTCTGTGTGGTTATACCCCATGTTGGGCACAAAATTTTGTTGGACTTTATTGTCAAACTTTCTTTTGGGCCCACTAGCTCCCCAGTAATGACATGGAGACTAATTAATAATTATGAAACTTTTCCTTTAGCTTAGGTGTAGCAAGTGTTCTTGGACCACCAGCCCCCTAATTTTGTGACATAGAGACTTATTAATTATGAATGCTTGGCCTTAGCTTATGCTTGTTTCTAGCTAGTTTTTTTTTTTAATTTAAATTAACCCATTTATATTGATCTATGTACTTATTTACCTCATGTACTTTCTGTCCATCCTGCTTTCCAGGTTCCTCCATGTCTGGATGGCTGGCTGCCAGCTGGCTGGCCAATGACTGACTGGCTCTTGGCTGGCTGGTGGGCTGTCTACCCTTTTCAGCCTGCCCACCAGTCCTGTCTATTCCTCCTTTGCCTATCTATTGGCCATTCAGCTTTTATTAAAGCAATCAGGTGCCTTAAGCAGGCGAGGCAAAACAGCAATACATCTTTACATAGTTAAACAAATGTAACATAAACAAATGCAAAACATTTTTACACAGTTAAACAATTATTCTACAACACAAATAAAAGCAACACACCTTTACATAGTTAGACAAATGCTCTATTCCAAAACGCTTAGGCTTGTTCCCAACTAACTCATATAACTTTTTTTTTTTTTTTTGGTTTTTCGAGACAGGGTTTCTCTGTGTAACTTTGCACCTTTCCTGGGATTCACTTGGTAGTCCAGGCTGGCCTCGAACTCACAGATACCCGCCTGGCTCTGGCTCCTGAGTGCTGGGATTAAAGGCGTGCACCACCAACACCCGGCCTAACTCATATAACTTTAATTAAACTATTTCTATTAATTTACATTCTGTCATGTGATTTTTTTTAACCTCTCCTCCATTGTGTATGTCCAACCCCCTCTATGTCTTGCTGGCATCTTTCACATGCTTTGATTTATCTCCAGTTCTTCTCTCTCCCTTGAAATCCCACCAATTCTGTCAATCCTAGCAATTGGCCATTCAGCTTTTTTATTAAACCAATCACAGTGACACATCTTCATAAACAAATATCCAGTAACCAACATGTATGTGGATGATCCATGAAGCCAGAATAGGGTATTAGATCCCCAGGAACTGGAGTTAACAGGTAGTTGTAAGATAACTTGTGTAGTTGCTGAGGATTAAACCCAAGTACTCTGGAAGAGCATCAGTCATTCTTAACTGCTGTGTCTTCTCTCTAACACAGTGTCCCTATTTCCTTTTGGTTTGGAAGGACATGAACTTCAATCATTGGATAACATGGATTTTATATTTTCTTTCTTTCTTTTTTTTTTTTAGGAAAATTTTCTAACAATACAAGAACTATAAACTTATGTTATTCATGATGCTGGTGTATTGGTTTCAAATCAACTGGATTTAGTTTTACTTGTAAAATGTGCTGTAATTTCATTTATGAAATTTTTGGTTTGATTGGATTGGTTTTTGTGTTTTCCTGACAACCACAAGACTGTGGGTCCCAGCTCCCATTATCAATGCATAATTCTACACTGTAAATAAAGCTAAGGTAAAATTGTGCCCAACTTTCATACTATTCATAGTTTATCTGATTCAATGTGGAAGCCTCCCACCCATTGCTAGAGTAACTAATGTGAGTAATAGAGACTTAATGCAGTCATAAGACATTGTAGTCTGTTTAAGGGAAATAATTTAGAAGTCACGTTTTGTGACTGAAATTTGGTTAATGTATCATAAGAACAGGTCTTTATTTAGTTTTGAGATATAATTTCCCCTCTTTCTGGGTGAATTGTACATAACCATTCCTTCCATTAATATAATCTGATAAATAACTGCATAATTTTGACTTGAGGATAAAGGTGAAATTGGCATCAATGATGACAGAGCAGAGAGATAGGAGAAAGTTACCTGCTTATAGACACCCCTAAGCCACTGAATCAAGTGGACCTGAGGCCCTTCTCCTTCTAGATTCCCACATTTTAGGGTCGTAAATATCCTTTGTAACCTGAGTCAGTTTGAGAGTATTATTACTAAAAGCCACACTCAACAGCACATCCAGTTTCAGACGTGGGTAAGTTATACTCCACTGAGTTCTGTCTCTCAGATCACAACAGGTCCATATTTCTTCTTCATTGTTCTCATTCTAATGCTCACTTCTTCAGATCTATACCACCTCTCAGCACCTGGCTCACCTTGCTGGGAGATGATTTTCATTTGTTTCATTCCTCTGCATCATCCAAAGCTTATTACTCTTTTTTGTATTCTAACACTCAGGAGGGACAGCCTTTGGGAAAAGGTGGTGTTAGTTTCACAGAGCCTTTGATTTGAGTTTCAGAGTTGCCACTGTCCACCTGAGAGTCAAGCTGACTGAAATAGCTATTCATTTCTCTGCTTTTCTTCTTTTATATATTGTTTTAAATGCATTTCAGAGAATTTTGTAGCTGAATGGGCCTTTTGAAAGATCCATGAGCTAATCTCCTCAATTCATAATTAGGGAAAACAGAGATCTGGAAATGTTAAGTGGTTTGCTCTAGGTCTCACAGCTGGTCATCACTGGAAAATATTGTGATCAGATATACTGACCACAGGCCAGTGTCATCTTTCTGACCTTATACCAAATTTCCTTTGTGACGCTTGCATTTTAATTGGGACTGTAGTTACAGGCATCTTACGCAGTCTCTGAGAAGTGGCTACTTCCTGAGAGAACATCAAGTAGACACAAAAATGCTGGTACTGTCACTCACACTCTGGATAAGTGCCTGGTCAACCATCCTAACAGATTCAAGATTATCCCATAATTCCCTTGATCAAGAACTATGGAGGTTGTCACGTTGTATGTGACAGCTAGGGAGGCCAGCATGAACTGGAGTTTCAACCCAGTCACATTTATTTTCAGAATGATAATATGAAGTGAATTTTGTAAGAAACAGATAAAACAGCCAGGGAACATGTAAAACTCATCAAACCCCCTTCTCTCCTAAATTCCAAGGTCCTTCAAGAGATTATTTTATGCCTTAATGATTAATGACTTCTATCCTGGAGTCAGACCCCTGGATTATAGTCAAATCCTTTTACTTTTACTTTTTCCGTAATCATTAAGACCAAGGGAAGTGTTTTGTTTGTTTGTTTTGTTTTGTTTGAAATGGGATATTAGAGTAGAGCCTACTTCACAAGATTCAGGAATGTTAAGCAAAGTAATTTGGGTTAATGTTTAGAACAATGTCTGGTGGACCACACACCTAAGAAAGTGATTTGTTACTAGTAATTTAATCATTTTCTTCACCAAGTATATCCTTTTTTTAATTTTCAGGAAAGAAAAAAAAGAAATATAAAAGATAGGAAAAAAAGAATGAGAAAGGAGGAAATAACAGGTGAATAAACTTGGGGATTTGAAAAAGAGGAATGTATTCCATCAAAATGCAATAACTAAATGGACAGAAGGCAATTACTGGGAAAAGGGTAGCTGCTCATTTGTTCAAAATATATTTCGAGGGCCAACATTTGACATATTGACCATGTTTATAGAAGAAGGAAGCCATCCCCATTATATAAAAACAATGAGTCGCCATCTTGTGTAGTTTACAGGAGTGAAATATATTAAATATGTGAATAAACATAAAGTCATGTTGTTTTATGCAAGGGGTGTCAATGTCAGGTCTTTCTGAGAAAGGATTAATTTTGAGTAAGAAAAGCAAGAGCTCTCTAGATTGTAAGTTTCAGGTGTATCTGCAGTTTGTTATTTGTAAGTTTATTCATTTTTCAAGTTATTTTTTTTTTTGCAATAACAGCTTGTGCTGCATCATGCTAAGGATACGCAGTTAGAAGGCAGGGGAGACAGGTCTATATGAGAATAAGACCATGAGAACTGATGGAGCCATGAAAGCCAAGAATTATTCATATATAATTGTTATAAAGGAGGATCCTAGTACCTAGTACTGCTTTTTCTCTTAGACTGTGTTTCTTGTGGGGAACATTATCAGCCCAAGTGAGTGAATATATTCATATATGATAATTAATATTAATATATTAATATTGTATGTGGCATAATTCTTTCTTTCTGAGTGAGTTGCACAAAACCATCTCTTCTATCAATGTAATGTGACAAGTAGCTTCATAATTTTGACTAGAGGATGAAAGTGAAATTGTCACCAAAATATCATACTAGAAATCTGGAAGAAAGCTACTTGTTTGTACACACCCAATCCCCTGAACCAAGTGCACCTAAGGAGCTTCTTCATCTGGATTTCTACTATGTGGGGTCATAAATCCCCTTCATCTGTCAACTAAGTCTGTTGTGCCCCGTTGATGTATTTATATTTACAAGATGTATTATGCATAACATATAATGGGTATGTTTAAAATATATATATAAAGAATACAGTGTGTGTAATTTTAGGTAAATATAAACTGATACACTTCCTTGAAACTTTAGCAAGCAATCTCACTGTTATTTCTTCCTTGTCCCTTCTTCTCCTTCTGTATTAATTACCCTTCCTTTCTCCCGCCCAGTTAGAGACTTCTCCCAATTATTCTGTTTGGGAATATCATATCATCTGTATCTTCTATTCTCTTCCAAATTCTCCCCTTGCACACACATAACTGTGGTCCTTTTGTAAGTATTTCTGATTTCTGTGGTTATTTCAAATTTTATTCTCATATCTGAAGATTTGAAGCTAGGATCCATAGATAAGAATGAACATGCAGTGTTTTTCTTTCTGGGCTGGGTTACCACATTCAGTATAATTTTTCCAGGTCCACCCATTTACCAGTAAAGTACATGGTTTATTTTTTCTTTACAACTAAATTTTGTGTATGTATACATTTTCATTATCCATTTGTTTATTGAAGGATATTGTTGCAGAATCGAATATTTGTTTTACTATGTAAAGATGTGTTGCATTTGTTATTTTACAGAATATTTGATTAACTAGGTAAAGTTTGCCTTGCCTGCCCAACGCCATGATTGGTGTAATAAAAAGTTGAACACCCAATAGCTAGGCAGAGAGTCAGGGCTATAGTGGGCAGAGAGAATAAGTAGGAGGAAGAATCTAGACTCAGGGAGGAAGAAAAAAAAAAAAAAAAAAAAAAACATCAGGGAGATACCAGTGGCGGCAGCCAGCCAGCCAGGGGCATACAGACAGACAGACATAGAGGAAGCAGGGAAGGAGGACATACAACAATGAAAGAAAAGTAAAAAGCCCTGAGGCAAAACATAGATGGAAAGAAAGTTAAATCAAGTTAAAAGAGCTAATGAGACAAGCCTAACCTAAGGCTGGGCATTAATCATTAATAATAACTCACTGTGTCTTTATTTGGAAGCTGGTTGGTGTTCCCTCTCCCCAAAAAATTCCAACTTCAGGACATTTAGGTTGTTTCCTTTTTTTGGATATTATGAGTATGGTGAATTTTAAATATTATAAATATGCTAATATGAATAGCAGTGAACATGGCTAAGAAAGTATCTATGAAATTTTAGAAAGAAAAAAATAGAAAAAGATGAGCATTGATATTCTGCCTCCAGTTCATCTGAAATACTGAATGTTTTCATATGACATACAGCTTTTGAAAGTTTGTATCTGAGAGTTCAGACACAGATCCTGAAATTCAACATACACAAAGGGCTAAAGTTCACTGTCCTTCTGTCACAACAATACATGGCAGGCAGGGATGGAAGTAGCACAGGACTCAGTAGAGATTTGAATAAGAGTATAGGAATCTCACACTTCATTATTAATGGAACAATTTTACTGGACACTTGTGAGATCCCAGAACTGTGTCCTCAAGAAGAATGGCACCGAGGGATTTCCACGCTGTTGCCGGTTATATGGCCTACACCACTGAGCTCTGCTCTCTCATCTCTTTTCTCTGAGATTCTCAATGAATCAAACACACGTTCTTTCAAAAATTCAGAAAGAAAGTACCACCTCTTTATACAGCTAAGAATCAGTAACCATTCAGTTGTCAGGGAACGACTGCCATTTGCATTTCATATGGCTGTCTGTAGTACACACATGGATAGAAGCTGCATCTTATCCATACCACCTCCACACTGCTAGGATATGGTGGTTCATGTTTCCACTGAAGATCAGAATTTAATGATTGTCTGAGCATGTACTAGTGTGCATTTTCTTCATATGGGAGGAACTAAGCTCTTGTTAATTTATCCAGGAGTCAATGATAATTTTATACATAGTAATAAACCTGTCATCAAATAATACACACCTTTTATAAACAAATACCAAATTTGAATAATAAACTAGGCTATTTTTATTGAAAAGATGAATAAAAGAGAAAGTCATCAAATACCAGTGCATAGACTAAAGCTATATAAAATACTAAATACATATTATCACAATTAATAGGAAATATATGCAGGAGTCCATTTTTGTCATTCCCAATGATTTGGAAACTCCAACAGAGTGCTGGAAAACTGTAATCATGATCATAAATTTTATGATCAGGGTTAGACTTAAAATTCAGGCTTTAGGATTATACTGTTCAACTCTCACATTCTTTCATTCTCATAGGGTTAGATTTGGAAAAATACATTTTAATATAATGCTATACATAGTAGGATCTATATCTTGATACTGTGAATAAAATGTTTTTTTTCTGGACTCAATTAGTTATATTCTCTGAGTAAAATATATTATATTCTCCCCCATGTGATTATATCCTGTGTTGATAAAAGGTTAATTTTATTGTACTACTGCTCTGAATATTGTAACCCATTTACGCACAGAAAAAGAGTACCATCGTGCCACCCAGAAGGATGATGCATAGCTGAGTTTGTAGGTTCTGAATTATAAGTACAATATTTGGCTGAAGGAAGTTTTATCTATATCCCTTTCAAAGTTTTAGTGATAAAGGGATGTATTTAATGCTTTATTCATGCCCCCTTCATTCTTACATTTCTTATTTATTGACTTACTAAGTATTCTTAATTTTAGGTGCATCTCTATGAATTTGAGGCTAGCCTTATCTACATAGTGAACTCCAGAACATTAAAAGGCTATATGGTAATACTTTGAGACCCTGTTTGAAATGATAAAAGACTTTGCCCTTGTTAGTCAGGAAGGAAGCTCACATTTGAATATCAGATCCATCAATTAATTATAGAACTAAAAAGAATATAAATAAGAATGTTTATTTTGTAGGCAACAGTTATGTTTTCCGTGATCCTTGATTAAATATTTATGTTCAATATTGCATTTAATCCTACTAAACCATTAAAGTTGATATTATCCTACTTTTATGCATGAAAACATTAGTATTGAAATGCTGTCAGGCATTCACATGTATATACATTCATCCCCACACTCATCTTAAATGTTATATAATAATTTTTTGGTGGAAGTCTAGATTCAAGACAATTCCTAAGCTAATCTCAACCTGGGATTTAAGACATAATTATGCACAGTTGTTATCAATTTTTACCATCCCATTGAGCCATTCACATGCTTTCTTTAAACCTCAGTTCTTTTACTTAAAAATATTATACAAAATAATTAGCTACAGTTATCTGCTAGCCTTGTTATGAGAACTAAAGGTATGTAGGTATCCAGGTCTATTGAACTAACTTACAATATAAAGATGGGTGCCTTCCTTTGTCTAAATCATCCACCTTCTTTCTCCTTGAATTCTCCTCCATTGTCTCTGTGTCTCCATTCTTGTTCATCCTGCCCTGTTGCTTGGCACAGATGGCAAAGAGACCCAATGACACGGACCATGGTTACCAATAGCTACATGTCTGAGGTCAAGTAATTTCTTTATTATCTTTTTTATTGCAAACAGCTTCTGTAAGAGAAAGGGTCCATTAGTAAATATTGATGCTGACAGGCAGGGCATGCCAGTTATCAAACAGCTGAAATGAGGGATTGTCAGCTCAGCAGAGAGAACATGGGGAGTCACTTTAGAGCAAAAATGAAGAAAATACTTTAATGTGACTAGATGAGCAAGTGGACACTCATCAGTGATAATCAGAAAGTTTCAGGCAGTGCTATGGGGAGAATGAATAGATGGCTTCACAACAGTTCACATTATGAGATAGTATTTGATATGTATCATTTTGCAAAGATATCTGAAAAAATAAATAAAAAGCATGCAATTATCATTTTCAAAATATGAGGAAATGAGATACCTGATATTGTTAATGAGGACAAGAACCTGAGACTAGATAGGTCATGGGTCTAGGGGAAAACTACTTTTATTCTGCTATAGGAACATAGCAATAAAATGACCCCTAATGCGATTTTGCTATTCCCATAGATCAGCCCATCCTTCAGCCCTGATCTGAGATGTGTCTGTTGTTTGAAGTAGATAGGAATGTAAACAGACATCTACCAACTGGACAGTTTTCAGGCAGAGAGTAAGAATCACTGAAAGCCCTAACAGGTATGTCTTTATCATACATCTCTCCTCAAGCCTCGGGAATCTGTGCAAAACAAAAGTGGAAAAATTGCAAGAGCCAGAGTTGATGGTTGACTCCAATGAAACAATGTCTTCCAGATACAATAGGACTGATACAGGTATAAAATCATAAACACTGTGTTAGCCCACAAAAGACTTGCACATTTTTAATTTAGATAAAATCCCAGGAAGGAGGAAAAGGAAGTTAACCAAGTCCCACCCCATATCAAGAAACTATCTGCAACTGTTAGATGCTGGAAAAAAATTCACTTTTGTTCAGTGGAGTAACACTGGGCTCAGCAACCACACTCTAGGATAGGCCCCATGTTCAGTAGCCTCTGGCATCATAAAAGAAACCCTGTAGTCTGTGTGTGTGTGTGTGTGTGTGTGTGTGTGTGTGTGTGTGTGTGTACAGGTAGTGTTGTTTTGCTTTGATTTTTTTTGCTTGTTTGTTTGTTTGTTTTAAGAGAAATAAAAAGAAGAATTTGGATGTACTGGGAGGTGAAGATTTGAGAAGAGTTGGGAGAAGGGAAAATGTATAGTCAAAATATATGAAATATCTAAAAATATTTAAAAATTAAAAACAAGTTTTTCTCTGGTAATATGAAATGTTTATTCTGTAACCAATACAAGTAGAAACTCATGACTATGTTATTATTTTCCTACCTAAAACAAAGAAGATTACAGCTTAAAAGAAATAAGCAAGCTGTTGCCAAAGTATCTAAGAAGTTTACAGATAAGAGAAGTGTGATATAATGTGATCATGGACAACACAATTTTCACATTTAGAAATATCTTTATTTAAGCTCAGCTACCCTCTAAATCAGTGATTCTTAATCTTCCTAATACTGTGACCCTTCAATACAGTTCTTCTTCTTGTCCTGACTCCCAAATATAAAAATATTTTTGTTGCTACTGTGTAACTGTAATTTTGCTACTGTTATGAATTGTAGTGCAAATACCTGGTATGCAGGATATCTGATATGTGACCCCTGTGAAAGGGTTCTTCAGCACTCAAAAGGGTTGAAACCCACAGGTTGAAAACTGCTGCTCTAAATGTACCTTTATTCCTCTTCACAAAATGTCACTGGTAATTCCCATACCACAGAAATGATGTGAGGCTTATGAAGACATATTACATTTTCTTTAAGCAAGTGATACATATTCTACAAACCACTGATATTTCACACTACCAAGTCCTTATTACATATGTTAAGATTCAAAGTTCAAAGATATCATTAAAAGGCTAGAGTTAAAAGGTGACATTTTCTACTTCATGTCAGAGACAATGACATCATTTGTATGGGAAAGAGTATTTGGCCATAATAAAGAAAGTTAGCAGGTAGAGCAGGAGGTTCAAATAAAGACCCAAGGAAGCTTGAAAGAGAACAGAAAAGAGAAGAGTATTTTTTTCAACTTTGAGTATGTGGAAAGTATGTTAATGGCAGCCAAGATGTAAGACTCTGAGAAATTTGGGAAAGTGGATTTTTGGAAGACTTTAAATGCTGATTACATAAGACTTCGATTTATAGTAATAATGCCACCATAATGGTTTCCTTGAACAAGACAAAAGTGCTAGCATTGCTTTTTCCTTCAAGTCTCAGTTCTGTGTACTTCCAAACCCAATCCTGAGTTTTAGATGCATGAGTAGAATGGGCTGTAATCCACTATCAGGGTATAATGAGATGAAGACATTCTACAATCTGAAAGAGGAATCATCAGTCAAACACCATAATACCAACACTGTGATCTCCACATCAAGAATCCAGAATTAAAATAAATAAATAGACTTGTGTTGTTCATATATCATACACTCTATGCTAAATTATAATAACAGCTTTCTAGACAGTGATAAAGTTGGTCCATGATATTTATTTATATATTCAGAATTTACTTTTGAAGGTTAATTATCTGGAGAATCTCATATAAATTATTTCATTTATTTATATGCCAGTTTATCAGCAACATGAGAACATCATGACCCCTAACTCATATATTACATGCTGATTAAGTGAGATCATGTAAGGCACCATTTGAAATAGAGATTTGCATCACAGTTTCCTAGGTTGATCAGTTATTCAATAATGTTCATTAAATGCTAGTTATTGTTCAATGATGATTGACTTGAATGGCTGATAATATACTGCTAAATCAATCTGTCTCCTGCAGATGGTACCCTATATCTGGTTTCTCCACTGAAAAGCTTATTGCTTTGCTATGACTTCACAGCTATATACGCATTGTGTAGTATTATGGCTTTGGCTGGACTGTAGTAGAAACATCACAGCAGAATTGCTCCAATAGCTACTGCATCATGAGGAAGACCATGCTGGGAAATTAGACCTAGAGTAGAGAGAAGCAGAAAGCTAAGAGAAGAATCTGCCTTCCAAGAAACTCAAGAATTTGCTTGCTGGGGAAACACTTTCTTTTGAAGTTAGGCTCAACTAGCCAGGCCTTTCCCTGCTGTTTTGTTTTTATTGTGTACCATACACTGCACATTTATGGGTAATATTAAAATGCATATATATCACTGAGTTACTGACACTCTTGCTATTTCTCTATAGCATTCCATTAAGCCTGACTTCTAGGGTCCAACATAAAATTCTATATAAAAATTGAAATTAACCTTTTCCCAATTCCTTTATGTAAACAGAGGCTTTTTCCTGTCCCACAGCTGCTTCCAAATAATCACTTAGAGGCTGATGGCTCAGGTTTATCTTTAGTTAGCTCTTAAGTTTAAATTAACCAATTCCTATTAATCTATTCATTGCCACATGGCCCATGGCTTGCTAGTCCTTTAGCATCCTGCTTCTTTGGTACTTGTGTTGTCTCTACCAACTCCACTCTTCTTCCCCTCCTTAATTTGTTTTTTTCTGTCTAACCTTATCCTGCCTTGTCATAGGCCAAAGAAGCTTTATTATCAATCAACGATAGAAATACATATTCACAGCATACAGTAGGACCATTACACAGCACTGTAGCAGGAATCTTAAAAGTTCTTATTAATAAAATCAAACCCGAGGCCAGTTATTGGGGTCAATGCTGGTAGATCAGAGAGACAGAACAAGCCACAGCTATCTCACCTTGCCAGTTCCTCAGCTGGTCCTGTTTCCTCAGACTGGAAGCCTCTGAGTCCTCATCCAGAATGAATCTCAGCTGAACTGTGTTGCTCCAAAGCCTGAATGCTTAACCAGCCAAAATCTTAACCAGCCAAATGCTTCTAGTTTCTGGTCCTCACGCCTTATATATCTTTTTGCTTTTTACCACCACTCCCTGGGATTAAAGGCTGGCTTTCTGGGATTAAAGGCGTGTCACCATGCTTGGCTATTTCCAATGTGGCCTTGAACTCACAGAGATCCAGAGGGATTTCTATCTCTGGAATGCTAGGATTAAAGGTGTGAGTGCCACCATTTTCTAGCCTTTGTATCTAGTGGCTGTCTGTTCTCTGACCCCAGATAAATTTATTAGAGTACACAATATTTTGGAGAACACAATACCACCACATCTCCTCTCTTTTTGTCTAAAATTAAAAAAAGCTTATAACTAATACAAGAAAAAACTATCCAATAAGTATATACAATATATACAACCAAAAATTACATTAATGATGTCTAGTCCATTAACATTTGACAGATTCAGATAAAAACTCCATTATATATATTAACAATGTCCAGTCCAGTAACATCTGATAGACTCAGACCAAAGAATTTTCATTACTTAACTTATTTAAAACAAGTAGTTCCTTTTTAAAAGTAGATTCCATAATCTCCCTTTTTATCTTATCATATCCATATTCTTTCTCTTTTCTTTTCATAATAGATTCATTAGTCTACCTTTTGTCATTTTTATATCTTCCCCTTTTTCTTCAGTGTAGATTCAATGATCTACCTATTTATCCTATTGTTTCTTTATCTTTTTTCTTAGAGTAGATTCGATGATCTATCTCATATCTATATTCTCTTTTTCTTTTTGCTTTCTAGGGGTGAAGATATCTTTAGGGAATCTTGAAAAGAAAATTTTGGGGTTAATCATCAAGTCCTGTATCGTTTGTCCAGTCTCTGCATAATAGGAAAGTTCAGGGCTTGTTTCAAGTCCTTGTTTGAGTAGTCTGTCAGGCTGGATCATCTCAACTAGTCCTCTCGAAATTGTTCTGACCAGTTTGTAGTCCAAAGTCGATTTTTCCATGGTATTAATCGGCTTAGTGGCTTTATCATAGTCCATGTGGAATCATCGTTGTAGGATCCTGTCATCTTTTTGAAGATTTCAAAGTCACTGTTAGGCATGGTCATGGTTTCCTGCAGACTTTTTTTTTTTTTTTTTTTTTTGCCTTCTCTGTGGTTTGGAGCAATCATATTCTGATAAATGTCTGTCTCTCGGAACCATGAACATTCTTCCCTAGAACAGAAAATCTTCACGGCAATTTTTCCCCACCATTTGTCTTGCCAAACTTTTCCAAACTGACCTTTGCCGATGCTTTCTTGTAACACATTGGTTCTGGCGATTCTTCTCTGAACCAGCAGTGGTAAACCCTTTGTTCCAGGTAGCAGCATCACCGCAGTCACCAACATGATGAGAAGGAGCTGGCATCGTGGAGCAGTAGCCACTGCTTCCATGGTCCCACCACTGTTTGTGGCTCAGTCCAGGCCAAAGCTTCTCCAAGCCTCCTAGGCCGGCTCAAACTCGGGATCCTACTGCCTCTGTGTCCTTCAGCAAATCCTACCGGTGTGTGCCACCACAACCGCCTGAGTGTAGCTTGGGCCTGAACTGGGGCTCACAAGGCCACAGGCAAACAGCTTTTTCATGAATTTGTAACACGAACGTTGGGCGCCAGATGTTGCAGGAATCTTAAAAGTTCTTATTAATAAAATCAAACCCGAGGCCAGTTATTGGGGTCAATGCTGGTAGATCAGAGAGACAGAACAAGCCACAGCTATCTCACCTTGCCAGTTCCTCAGCTGGTCCTGTTTCCTCAGACTGGAAGCCTCTGAGTCCTCATCCAGAATGAATCTCAGCTGAACTGTGTTGCTCCAAAGCCTGAATGCTTAACCAGCCAAAATCTTAACCAGCCAAATGCTTCTAGTTTCTGGTCCTCACGCCTTATATATCTTTTTGCTTTTTACCACCACTCCCTGGGATTAAAGGCTGGCTTTCTGGGATTAAAGGCGTGTCACCATGCTTGGCTATTTCCAATGTGGCCTTGAACTCACAGAGATCCAGAGGGATTTCTATCTCTGGAATGCTAGGATTAAAGGTGTGAGTGCCACCATTTTCTAGCCTTTTTATCTAGTGGCTGTCTGTTCTCTGACCCCAGATAAATTTATTAGAGTACACAATATTTTGGAGAACACAATACCACCACACAGCACCTTTAGGTAGCCCTATTTAGAATTTTATAAACAAGTATTTAGACAGAATGCCTATCATTTGTTATGACATAATGAACAACAGATAAAACAGATTGTTCCAAGTTACATAAGCCATCAGTAGAAACAAGAGTGTAAAACACTGATATTCCATTAATTCTATCATGTCTGTTTCATTCTCTGCATAGAGAAATTCAAAACCTACAAAGTACTGTTTAGAAAAAAAAAGAACATTCTAGAATATTCTACCAAACCAAAACCCAGTAGTTATATCATCTATCTTAAAATTTTGAATAGATTATACTTCAGATCACGTAACACAACACAACCGTACAATGTCAGTCTTACTTCAAAAATTAGGCAACTGAAAGAAAGAGGACTTGGGAAATACAGCTTATAGGACATTTAGGAAAAATGGAACAATTTACCTAGGAGAAGGGTAGGTGGATGGAAGAGTAACTCAATAATAATCATAAAGGGTTATTAAAAGACCAGATGTTTCCCATTTCCACCCAGGGTAGAAGGAGGAAATTGCAGCCATGAGAATTTAGTTGTAGCTTTATGAAGAAAGCCACTTCTCCTCTAACTACAAGGTCTATTAGACACCAAATATGTTACTAAAAGAAACTGTGGATCTTTCCCCTGGAAATATTGTAGCTTATAATATATAGCCTCAGAACTAGTTCCCAAGCATCACTTCTTGGAACATTAAGATCCATTCACTTGGTGCATCTGTTACAAATATAAAGATTCCTGGGACACATCCAGAGTGAAAAAGCAAGAATCGCTGGGGGAAAAAGAGATGCTCATGTGTATTCTAACTAGGCCTCATGGGATTTTTACAGATAGGCACATCTGGGAAACCCTCATGTACATAAGCAGTCCAGTTTAATTCCTCCTGTGTGGATTGAGAAGTCACTGGTGATTGTATTGCTACTATTCGCATCAGGGAATAAAGTTACTGAGAGAATATAGTATAATTTTCACCCTCCCAGAGTGTTCAATAAAGTAATTAAAGACTCATGACAAGAGAGGACAACAGTTTTTTTATTATCTTTCACTAATTTGAGAAGATATTATAAATTTTTTGACATTGGCCGGGCAGTGGTGGCATACGCCTTTAATCCCAGCACTCGGGAGGCAGAGCCAGGCACAAAGCTACACGGAGAAATCCTGTCTCGAAAAACCAAAAAAAAAAAAAATTGACATTTTTTTTTATTAGTTAATTACAAAAAAATAAGAAAAAATGAAATGTAGCATTTTTAGGAAACATGTAAATACTTTAATCCCGAAATTGGAGGACAAATTCAAGAGGACAGGATGTAAAGATAACATGATGGTCACTCTTATACTGATCAATCTTCTTTCTTCATGCCAAATGTTTAATCCAACTAGGTATTTCTTGTGTTGTGAATGTTCTAATACCAGCAGGTTCAAATGTCTGTGTCCTGAAGTTTTCAGGATGTGTTTCTCTTCTAGATCATCTATTAATACTTTATTTATACTGTGGTCAGTCACCATGTTCCTCCACAAATCCCTCACTGCTAGACAGCTCAAGCAGTGCTCTGCAAAATGTGACCCATTGCTGCCTCATGTAAAATGCTGAACGATTTTTGTTTTAATAAACTTTGAAAGGGTTGTTATTTCCCAAGCTGCAATTCACCAGCTTGAGTATATAGTTCATTTTACGTAGGCCTTGAACATTTGTATTTCTCATATATGACCAGATGTTAAAAAAGAAAATGGGAAATTCAATTAGCTTTTCAAATGACTCTTTAAATCCCCATCTTTCTGTAAAGTCAACAGAAAAACTCTACTCCTTGGAGGTTTGTAAAATTCAAATGCACTGAGTTTTCTCCAACATTCTGCTCCATTCTTCTACTGAGGATACTTTGGATGTTTTTTTTTTTAAAAAAAGATGTATTTGTTTATCCATGTGTGTGAGTGTATGTGCAGCTGCATAATCCTGTACACATGTAGAGGTCAGAAGAAAGTGTCTCATCCCTTGGGGCTAGACTTCTTAGGCAATTGTTTGTCTTGATATGTAAGTGCCCGGATCTGAACTCCAGGAATCATAGTGTTATGACAACTGTGCTTACTGAGCCAATTCTGCATTTCTGCTTTGTATTGTGAATGAAAGTTAATGGTTGAGGAATTTCCTCATAGCTTTCCACACAGTGTTTTGAAATATCTTTCTTGATTTCAAACTATAGTTTGGAATATGCCTCAGTCAACATTTATGTTCTAACATTCCAGTATATATACAAAATTGACCTCACAATTTCTGGCCTTGTATTAAGAAAAAAATAATAGCTCATATTAAATTTGAAATTGTATCATGTTCTTAGTTTAAAGGAGATATACACTTATGTGCAATCTGTGTTGACTATTTTAGAAGTACTATAGGTAATATGAAGTTTTATTTTACTATTTTTTTTTGAATTTTAGTTTTGTGTATATGCGGGGGCGTGGCTGCATGTGTGAGTACAGGTACCTATGGAGTCTAGAAGAAGCTATGTGATCCCCTGTAGTTATAAGCAGTGCTGCCAAACTTGGGTCTTAGTGTGCTTTTATAACCATGAAACCATCCCTCTAGCTCAAATATGAACTTTCCCAGAAGATGTATAAATAAGAAAGGAGATCACAAAAAATAAACAAAATAAAACAAAACAAAAGACAAAAAGAAGAAGAAAGAAAGTCACAGAGACACTGAACACATTCTCCTCTCCCTAGGCCACAGGATCTGAAATCAACATAAAGGCTGCTGAGAGACTGATGTAACTGTGATAGCCCTTATTTAAATCCTCATGTTCAAACTGAGTGAGATAATATAGCTGAAGTTTTCCTGTGTCCCACTTGGCCCATGGTTAGGACAAATCTCTTTCACCCACCAGTCCTGCAGCCCCTTGGACCCAAGTAAACACAGAGAGTCTTATATTAATTAAAACTGCTTGGCCATTTGCTCAGGCCTACCACTGACTAACTACTACACTTAAATTAACCCATAATTCTTATTTATGTTTAGCCAGGTTGCTTGGTACCTATTCTCAGTTCTGCCTTCACATCTTACTTCCTCTGTGTCTGGCTGGCAACTCCTGACTGAGCCTTCCTCTTCCCAGAATTCTCTTCTCTATTTTTCCTGCCTATACTATACTTCCTCCCTGGCTACTGGCTATTCAGCATTTTATTTATCAACCAAATCAGAGCAACACACATTCACAGCATACAGAAAGACATCCCCAGCAAGGTAAAACAAGCCTGTCATTCCAGTAATCAGAGGAACAGATAAGAGGCCAACACAGACTGCATAAAAATACTCTGTCTCAATAAAAATCTTAAAATAAAAGTAAACAAGTAAACAAACAAAACATTTTCACCATGTGAATGTAGAGTGATTTAATATAACATTTATTTTGTTTAAAATGCTTCAAATTTCTTCATTTTCACAAGAAATTTTAAATAAAATCTATTTGAATGAAAGAATCTTCTCCTTCCTTCCTTCCTCCTTCCTTCCTTCCTTCCTCCTTCCTTCCTTCCTTTATTCCTTCCATCATCACAACTTCCTTCTTTCATTTTTCCCTTTCTCCCTTTTTTCTTTTATTTAAAAATTAAGTTCTTTCTTTCTCCTGTTTTCTCTCGTTTTATATCACTGATTTGCCTCAAAATATTCTTGCACAAAAGCCAGTTCTTAAGTGTATCAAAGTTTTCATTCATCTGGGAAGGAGGTTGATACCTGAGAGTTATATTGGAACTGGAAGGGGTGAGGATTATGTTTGGGAAGAACAGCTGCTTTCAGTTCTCTGTGTGGGTAGGTATTTCATATATGCATATTCAGTATACATTTATGGGGAGGATCTAGGAACAGAATTACTCACATATTCCCTGGCAAGGAATACATCTGGCTTAGATCTATGTCTTCAGTGACATTTTTCATTGAAGAGGAAGCAGAGATCTTTAAGGAGCTGGCTCTTTGTTTCAGTGCTCTGGGAAACAAATGTACAAGATGTTTCTAACATATTTCACTATGCCAGAAAATATGTAGTTGAACATAGTGTGAGCATATATAGAAGCATTGAATATTTCACCAAGGATGTCCCACTGAAATAAGCCTAGCATTAAATTAAGTAATAATAATGATTGATTATAATACATTTAATAAAATAGGCACTCATGAATTCATTTTAATATAATAAATGGGGAGAAGTCAATGTGAAGTGACAAAGAACAATGGTTGTATTAAGCTTTGATTTGGTAACAATAATAATAATAATAATGATAATAGTAACTTATAATGGTGTTATCCAAGTATGCAACTAATATAAGTGAGTGTTACTAAGTAAAAAAATGATAAAGGATAGAAAATTCTCATTTCCATATTATAGGCATGTTGTGATGGGTAAAGCTGAGGAACACAATCCAACTTACTCAGTCAAAGTTGGCCTCACTGGTAATGGGACAATTTGCAACTGTATTCTACTTGAGTGCAAACAAATGGAACACAGAATCATCAAATGTATATATCACATATATGTATAATATAAGTGATATGTTAAATATATTATATAAAATACATTTGATATATTTTATAATGAATGATTCATTGCATACAGTTTTACACACACATATATATAGAGAGAGGGACAAGAATCCATAATGTTAATCTGATAACAATAAATATTTATTTTAATCTACATTATCTCATATTGTCATTCTGTATGTCATTGAGACAAATAAAATCCAAGGAAATATTTCACCTTGAAGGATACTACAACACATGATAAACTTTAATACATGATCTTGTACTAGACTGTATTTTGTAAAGGAAAATGCTAGGCAATAAATTATTTCAAAGGAGTGGCAAAATTACATTTCTTGTTTCCCTATGTTTGTTTGTTAATTTAGAGGTGGTTTTGTGATTAAGTTGGAAAATGTCTGTGATTTTTGTATAGTATTTTCCTCTGTAGCTCTTTAAAATTTAGGAAATAACCTAGAAGCCCCAGGAAGTCCCTGAAACTTATTAGTTGTGCATGGACCCTTTCTACTCAATATTATAAAAGTATTAAAGACTGAGGCAAGCCAGACAGTCTTCAAGAGATACTGTGGTATGCTGAACTGCCTATAGATCATGAAGATAGCTCAAAAGTACCAAAATTTATGAGCCTTCAATCATGCAGAGTGAGTTTTATTGGCGTAGCTATCTTTGAGTAGATCCTTATCTGATAATCAAACCCTCAACTTTACTGCTCTAATTAACCCCAATAAAAGCACTGACCCACCAAATTGGATTTTGGTGTCATCCTTACTTCAATGTCTTATCACTTCCCTTTCTATGGTGAGTAGACATTCAAGCAGGTTTCACCAGGAATATTGTCCCACAATAGGGGCTTTGGCACTGAAGTCAAGAGTGATGGAATATCATATCCCATAACTCATTTTCAAGTTCTTCATACAAAAAATGTTATTACACAAATGTTTAATTTTTCTACGTGTTAAAAATTATTTTTAAGAAACAGATGTGAAGACCCAGAGACAAACATTAGTCATAGCTCATGGAATCCTAGGGAAGAGGGGAGGAAGGATTATGGGAGAGACAGGGGTCAAGGACACCACAAGAAAACCCACAGTATCAACTAACCTGGACTCACTGGGGCTCAGAGTCTGAACTATGAGAAATCTTGCACGGAACTGACCTAGGCTCTCTGACCGTATGTTACAGTTATGTAGTTTGGTCTTCCTGTGGAACTACCAACAGTGGAAGCAGGTGATGTCTTTGTTACTTGCTTTTAGGACCCTACCCTCCTACTGGGTTACTTCTGCCAGCCTTAATAGGATAGGAGGTGTCTTGTCTTACTGTAACTTCATATGGCCATGGGTGGCTGATATACATGGGAGGCCTGCCCTTTTCTGAAGAGAAGGGAGGAATGGATCAGGGTGGGTTAGTGGAGGTTGGGGGAGGGACTGAGAAAAGAGGAAAGGAGGGAAATTGTGGTTGGGCTGCAGAAAATAAATTAACTCATTTATTAAAAAAGAAAAAAATATTTTTAAAGGAGAAAAATAAGTTTTACACAACTTTTTATGTAGTGATATATTAAGCAAAATCACTCTAGCTCAGCTGATCTATTTTCATTGGCCTCTCATCTTAGACAGGAGGTATTAAGTAGGTAGTTTGCTAGTCTTTCATGATTTATGTGTGAAATAACCAATTCACATATATAATGAGTACAGTGAGAGAATCTGTTTCAAAAGATGATGTTGAGAATGGATGATAGTAAGAGACACAAGATGACAACCTCTGGCCTCTACATGTAAATAAATATCCTTTGATTAGCACATGTGCAAGCACATCTGCATGTACATATGCATGCATATACACTACACACAAAATATCAGTGTTTTTGTTCTTAGGAGCATTTCTGTCATGTCCCACATGTAAGATATAATAAGCAATTCACAATGTCTCTGTATCCTCTGTCACACTCAAGAACCATCTAGTGTTGATGGGCTTCCTTCTGATAGAAGGAAAATATATCCTTCAGAAAAGTCACTGTAAGGAGAAGAATGAGAATTTGGAAAAACACTGACTGATAGTCACTTCATAATTGAGGGATGGCCTTATTAAAAGGACACAGCAGGCCTGAAGAAATTGTCTGATCATTTACATAAATGCTAATTTTGATATGTGGTGTTTCATAACTGTAAATATGATATGGCTGGGGCATCATGATGAAATGTATTCTTCTCCAGAAGGTTATGCCTCAATGAATCATTGCCAGGAGGGTCATTTGCAGAGGAGTTAGTGATGGAGCATCCACTCTCCCTTATTGTTGTGTTCATGACAGTCAGTCTGAAAGGTTAGGGTGATTTTTTATAAGGACAACCATCCTCTTCCAGAAAGCTATTTCTGTGAACTAATTACAGATGTTTGTATAAAGCCTGGGTCAAATCAATTCCCTTCTTTAGCCCCAATTTTCTCATATGTGTGAGGAATTTGGAAGGGATAGGCTTATGTCTCCACAGGGTATCAGCTTCACTATCATGGGATATGAGAGAAAGAACTTAGTTTCTGAATTCAGGAGAATGGGACTCAAATCTTGCTTCAGGTAGTTGAAAGATCCTGAGAAAGTTTCATAAACCCTCAAAGTATTAGTTCTCTCATTAAAAACAAGATCCTCTGGGTTTTTTTGTTTGTTTGTTTGTTATCACTGGGCAGAGGTATCATGACCAAAAGCAACTTGAGAGGAAAGGAATTTTTTTTCATCTCAGCAGGCATAGTCCATCACCAAGGAAAAGCAAGGCCAAACTCTAGACATAGACTTGAAACAGAAAAAAAAAAAAAAAACAGTAATCGTCGTTACTGGCTTGTGTCCCAGCTCAGACTCAACTAACTGTCTTTCACAGCAGCAACTCAGCTATATAGTGTTGGTACTGCTCACACTTGGTTGGGCCTCACAATATCAACTATCTGATAAGAAACTACCCCAACAAATAGGTGCACAAACCAGAGGCAATTTCTCAATTGAGAAACCTTCTTGCAAGATGTGCTAAATTGACAACAAAGATCCACCATCATACAAGATAAGAATTAAAGTATCTTCTTGATAGGGCACTGGGTATGCTAGCTGGCACACAGACCCTTGGTAAATAGTTGATGCCTGGATGAACTTTATATATGTAATTTAATATGAGCCAGTATGTCTGTAATCAAGTAATCAAATATTTACATTTATTCACATCTACTCTTCTCACAAAAAATATGGTAGAATATTAAAAATGTAACCTGGGGCTAGAAAAATAAAAATTATCTATCCCAGATGCAGACAGTCATATCAACATGGGTTTCACTTAATGAACTAAATACTACTGTCCAACCCAAATAATTATTCTGAAGCCTGACCACTTAATATGTTAGTAATTTTAAAGTGAGGGCTTTGGGACTTAATTAGGCTTATCTGACCTCCAGAAAATAGGGATAACAGAATGAAAGGAGTGTTCATTATAGACCAGAGAATCTGCCTTCTGCTAGGTAGCAACACAGCATGTTGGCAGCTGTCTGAAAGCCAGAACAAAATCCACATCTGGAGAACTTGCAGATACTTTGAACTTAGAGATCTAACCCATATAATGTTAATGAAGGCATAACTACTATCTAAGGTATATATTCTATAGTACTTTTATGGCAGCCACAGCAGACTAGGGGAGCAAACACTAGGCAAAATCTCTCCCAGTGAATCCAGGGACCAATTGACCACATGCTCACTTTCTACAACCATAAGCATAGGTACAGCGCTGTACAGAAAATTATGCGAAATAAAATTTTAATTCAAATTAAAGACTGGATTGTTCTTTTTCTTTGACTACTCTTTCTCCTCTCTTCCTTTTCCATTGCTCTCTTTCTCCTGCTGCTTTATCTCCCTGCTTCCCCTCTACCTTGATCTTTTTCTCCCTCCCAGCCATTTGGTTCTTTATTGTAACTGAGTGTAAGGAACATTTCACAAGGAATAAGCTAAACTCATTTTCACCTACCAGGTATCTTTATTGAAATAAATTAATCAGGCCTGTCCTTGGTCACACATTAGAAAGCCTCCATTAAATCCAATGAAAAAAATGTAAAAGAAGTGGTGATACCTAACCACACATATATGCAGTTATACATCTTTCATATTCTTTGGAGAGATAATGAAGTAAAATTTTGGAAAATATTCCAATTTTCTCAAGCAAGGAAGAAAAGAGAGAAAGAATTGGATAAGTTAGAAGGAATTGACTTTTAAAATGGTACAGTATTTGATGTTTTTAAAAAAATCAAATAAATGGCTGTAAATTGAATGGAATAGCTTTTGTTAATGCTGAAACTTGCAGAGCCAGTTAGAGCTCATTAAAAGGTGATGGAAAATATGCAGATGAGATCAAGTTTGGTAATTGACTGGTTCTGAATCCATTAGAAAGGTTATAGGGTTGTTTGGGTGGGTTATGTTTTATAAAGAAATGATTAGAAGTGTATTAATGGGCCAATGGGTTATAAGGCTCAGATTGGTCTGCAATACAGTGTCTAGGGTGCCATTAAGATGTTGATAAGGTTGTGTGGATACTATTAGATTTGGGAAATAGGTCAGCCAGGATTATAACAGATAGGTTATAGGGTTACTAAAAAATAGTGTCTTGTGTTTGGTGGCAATGAGAAAATGAGAATTTAATTAGACTTCTTTTGCAAGGCCTGGACTTCCAGTTCTCTGATGCCTTCATATGTGGAAATTACATCGGAGAATGAAAATGTGATCTAGACCTCAGTGTCCCAAAGCATTCATGTATTAGTGAAATCCACCAATTCCTAGCAGAGTTAGGAGGAGGTGGGGATGGGGAGTAGATTGAGGGGGAAGACTGGGGGTGGGATGAGGGAGGACAAAAGAATCTGTGGCTGATATGTAAATTAAATTAATTATATAATAATAATAATAATAATAATAATAATAATAAAAAGATCAAAACATTGGACTGTGGATGTAGCTTAAATGGTAGAATGCTTACGAACATGCATGTGATCCATGGCACTGTAGAAACCAGAAGGTTTAAGTAATCCTAGACTGCATCTGGGCAAGGTAAGATCAATCATATGTCAAAACATACATGTATATTGAGGAAATAGAAAACAAAAGATAATGTTCACATAATTTCTCAGGAGTAAGTTAAAGAGGAAATGATATTTATAGAGAATCAAAGAAGTGTTAAGGCTCATGGGTCACAGAGTTCACTGTATCAGAAGACAATGATCTGTGCAAATGTAGAAATGAAAACACTGGTGCTTCTATGAAACTTACAAGGTTGATGTGTGCTTGTTTGAAGGAAACTAGGGGATCAAATAAGGAATGCTAGTGCAGTGAAAGATTCAGAATGGGAGAACAGAGAGACTTGATTATGAGACAAGTTAGTTATGGTATGTGGTGACTAATCAATGAACTTGAGCTTTTCCAGTGGTTGGCCTCACAGTGTAGCCAAAGCAAGCAAATGTCATAAATTGGTAACAAAACTTAAACATAAACATTCTTGTCACTGTTGCATTTTAAATAATCTCTGCTTCTTCTTACTGGTGATAATTTACATAGGCATTTTAAAGGTTTTGAAAATTATTGTGGTCATAAAAATGGGATTCTATGTCCTACATTATATATGTCAAGCTGGCTTTGGTCACAGATACCTCTTTACATACCACAGCCTCAAGTATAATGGATATTATTATATATCTTTTTGCATATGTGTTCTAAATTAGAACATACATAGAACACATTGTTCTAGAGAAAGTCTAAGAAAAAGGACACACAAATGTTTAACCATCCCAATTTTTGTTGTCATTAATCTGTGTTGTCTAACTCCCAGTCAAAGTCCTCTTTCTCAGTGACTCTGTCAAATTCATCTCAGTACCCAATCTCTGTTTTTAGACTTGGGAGTTCTTCCCACACTGTGTATAGTATTTTCCTCCAGTATTTTTATTTCTGGGGATATTCCAAGGAAACATTTCCTTAGAGTAAACAAAGGTGGTAGAGTCAAGTTCATGTGGTGGTCATCAAGTTCTAGCATTATTATTGAATAATAACAATGTTTGATATAAATTACCTAAAGTAATTATGAGAGTTGTAAACATCTCAGCTTTTCAAGAAACAGGCTTTTCCTGTTCCAGATATCTATATATTATGAAAAGAAACAATCAGGAGCAATGATAGAGGAGTTGTGATCATTCCATGAGCTTCCTGAAAAATCTTCCTCTGCCTTCATGAACATTCAGTCTAACAGAGACAACTTTTCCAACTATGAGCACTGGCCTGATATTCAGGCCTTGGAATTATCACTTCCATGCTTCATAGCCAAGTCACTTTGACTAACTGAACAAACATAAATATATATTTTTCTTTTTCTCTTTGATAGTTAGAATGTATTGGCCTCTTTTTTCCTGAAGCTGATAGAGTTAAATGCATCAGTAAACAAGTTAAAAGGAAAAATAATGCACTACATATGTAGGTATATGGAACAGTACATGAGTAGAATGTTCAGCATCCAGGTTTTAATCTCTAATACAGCAACAAGCAACAAAAACAAAGCTTGATTATGCTCCTTGTGCAGAAAGAGTTTTGTTCTGAATTAGTTTCCAGTCATTTCTCCTCCTCTGTGGTCTCTTCTCTATGGCAGTAGAGAAACAGTTAATTTTCCTTATTAAAACAATCTTCACATTTCAAAGCCTCTTTTACTATTAATACTTCTAGCTCAATTCTTCATTTATTTTTCCTTTATGCAATTTATATATCACTTTCCTTTTTAAAGAAGATTGTTTGTTTTGTGGAAACTCTACTATTGTTTGTCATGATTTTTTTTCTCTTATACTCACAATTATTTATATATAGTTCCTTTTATTTAACACAGATACAATGATTATATTTGTGTTCTTCAAAATTTTAAGCTATAAAACAATGAAAACTTCACTTTGTTTTTCTTTTAATTTGCCCCTTGTTTTCCTGGCCCAGTTCCAAGTGATAAATAACAGTTTAAGAATAAGAGACCATTTGACAAATGTAAAAATGAAGGCATTTCTTAAAGTATCAGCCACTTTAGGATGGTTCTCACTGTAACAGTCTTTAAAAATAGTCCTAAAATAAAGAATCTTTATTGTCCATTCCAGTTAAGTCACCATGTGGTATATGATTAAAAACAAGTAAATACGTACAAGCATGATAAGTAATCTTTAGTGGAACTCATTCAATTAAATATGCTTGTGAATCTAAGTAACACATTCTTTTTAATATCCTTGTTAATCTAACAGGGTTATTTTAGTGTTTGAAAACAAAACATAGCTTGTATGCCAAGTTTGATTATATGTTAGAAACCTGGGCAAACAATAGGTGAGGATGAGAGGTGTCAGACCCTTAAGTAGGAATCAACAAATAGGCACTTCTATAATAAGCAGGTATATTTATAAACCACTAATAACTTTAACAGCAAGAGTACTTTCCCTACCTCCCACACCTTTATTGCTCCTTGCCAAGGCTGTTAGCTTGGGTTAATATTGTTAATTAACTGCATTCAAAGCAGGAAAAGGCCAAAGGAAGTAACCAACAATTTCCATGCCTGCTTCAGTTATGGCATCACAGTCCAGATGGCTTCTACTTGACTGGATCTCTGCTCTAAACCTTGAACACAATCATACAATCCCATACACGTTCAGGTTTTAGAGGTAAGGAGAACAGTCTCTCAAACAGGAGAATATAGCAGCTGTCTGTAATGCTTGCAAAAGCCAGTCATTTAGATAGACCCAAGAGCTAGGCTAAGGATGAAGTAGAAAGCAGGAATGCTAACAGATTTTTTTTTCCTGAGCCTCATAATAGAGAACCACTTCCACTTCCCCAAGACAGAGTTCTGTCCTACTAGATCATATTTTCCTGGGAACTAATGAATGAATTCACCCAAATATCCATTCCCTACATGTGATGGCTAGTCTTGGTTGTTAACCTGACTGCAACTGGGGTTAATTAAAATCCAAGAGGTTAGGTACAACAGTGAAAGATTGTTTTTGTTTTGTTTTATTTTGTTTTTTTTTTTAATTAAAACATTTGAAGCGTCAATAGTCTCCTTGAATCTAGATCTTCTGAGGTATGAAGCTACAACTTCAATAGAAATCTTTTGAGGTGGAATAATCCACTTTTAAACTGGGTCACATCTCTGATGGCAGCCCATGTAAAGGACATGGAAGAAAGAAGCTTTTGCTCTCTGCCTGCTTGTTCTTGCTCTCCTGAAGGCCCATTCTTTCACCGGCATTAGAACTGACTTCTCAAGGATCTGGCATTTACTGAAGGCCAACTGAGCTGTCCAGCCTCAGTGGATTGAATAACAATTGGATTCCTGGACCTTCCATTAGTTGAAAGATATTTTTGGACTAGCTGGACCACAGCCTGTAAGCTAGTCTAATAATTCTCCTTTCTGTGTATAGGTTAATTAAATCAGCTACTCTGGATAAACTGGACTATCATACTAGAGTGAGGTCACTTCATCAGTTATCCACGTTCTTCCATATTCAAGGTTACCTTTTTAGGTCAAATCACCATTATTTCCCACATTAAATATTAAAATATTCCTTCCTCACAATAATAGGTTTTAACCCAAAAAATTAGTTTGCAAAAATCTAATTCTGTTTGGGGTTCTCTATCCCCATACTTGCTGCTTAAACTCTTACTTCTTTCTACTGATTGGAGGATAAGTTATAGGCACTATGTGCCTGTATGACCTTGTTCAGACTAACTTTCCAGGCCTTCCTGTGTTCCTTTGCTCTCTGTGTAAACTGAATTTGGCCACTTCTGAGGCCCTCCATTCATGCTACTATATCTGCCTGACAATTTCTCATAAGCTTTTTCTGGTACAGAACATAGCTTACAGGTCAAAGACTTACTTGCTCCATCACTGGTAACACCAAATTCAATGGAAAGCACATTGCCAATAGTATGAGTCAGTCACCCGCCCAGTTACATTCTGACATCTCATCTCTTGTCCTTTCCCCATGACATTGATCAGAATTTGTAGTTTTATAAAAGTCTTCCTCTTTCACTTCACTGGTTATCAGCAACTAAAAGTGATCTTTCTTTTTCACAGACCTGGCAATGACAAAGGATCTCTTGTGTTTCAAAAACTCTGTGTGAGTGAGATGGGCAGTATGTAACACCAGAATCTAATGGTTGGAGGTGAGAATTCAGATAAACACCTAGTACATGTGATATCTTCTCACTTCAGGACATTATCCTGCCACAGTGGCAACAGTACCAGTGCATGCAACCCCTGATCCTAGTTATATGCTCACTATATAGACAGCAAACAAATCTATTTTCTATATTCTTATTTCCTCATGGCCTAGGTTTTGATTAATGTACATTATGCTTAATTGATGATGATTAGATAAACACATGAGCTCACCAAATCTCATCATGGACTAAGAAGCAAAAACTCAATAGGCTGTGGGTTACCATTGGTGATATCATAGAAAAGGAAAATTATATTAATTCCAGAAAACTTAAGCTAATATATTAAATACCAACATCAACATATAATGCATAATGTCTTATTAATCATTCTTTACCAGCTCAATGGCACAACAGTGTTCAAGGGAAAAGACATGGATGGCCCATTTACTCAAAAGATACACATTTAGAACAAGAGTTTACAATAAAATGAAAAAATAAGATTCTTTTTCCTAGTGGAAGTTATAGGATAGATAGATGATAGATATTAAAACAATGTTGCAAACAAAGAAGATCATTGCTATTGAATTATATGCCATGAAAGCAAAACAATATGTAAGATGCTGAGGAAAAAACAGAAAGAATAACATCAAAAAATGATTAAAGAAATTCTCTCTGAAAAGATTCAAGTGTTATAAATTAGGCATATACACAAGGAGGAAATATACATGAAATATCATGTATAATGTCTCAAATTCAGCAAAGACATTTTCATGATGAAGGGATGCAAAGTACATTTTAAGTCAAGGATTTCTGAGATAATTAAGAGAAGTTATTTCAAATGAAATTTGAGAAAGAAAGAAATTATGAAAGTTCCCTTGGTCATGGTTAAGACAGGTGTAATTTTATTCTAGAAATAAAGCATGTGGATTTATTCATTTTAAATTTATCTTCTAAATTATTCCTCTAGCTGTTTCATGAAAACAGCATATTGAAGAGTGGAGGCCATTAAAAAATAGTAGTTCACGATTGTCATGGGCCAAAACAAAATGATGATGACTTTCCCATGATAATGGAAGCAGAATGGGAAATGTACAAATGCTTGAGAGTTTTACTGAATTGTGAAAAACGGGACTTTGTGAATATTAAATGCAAAGTTTAAGGAAAATGGAAAATTAAGTGTTGTATCAGTTTTGGTGTGTGTAATGTTATGCATAGTAATATTTAATTTGCTAGGAAAGATCTGGTAAGAAATGATATTTTTCTACCTCATTGGTTATACTTAACTACAGGAGCTGTCCAGAACATGTACGACACTTAAATACAAAGAGAAATAGTAGTAAGAGTTACTAAGTACTCTTAATGTGATAGACACTACTCTCTCTTGGCTATTTTAACTGTCTGTATAATCAATGCATGGTATTGGATAGGATCATCTCTATACTTGAAATAAGAGAAAATTGATGTATGTAAGAGCAGTGGTAGATATACCTTCAATCCCAGAACATAGGAGGCAGAAGCATGAGAAGCTCAATGCCAACTATGGGTACATAGTGAGTTCAAGGTAAGCCTAGGCTAAAAAATTAATATATAAACAAAATAAAATGAATGTAAACTAGAATAGAATGAAGTGTAAATTTTTTACAGTATGCCAGGGATATACTATGCAAAATCCTGACTCCAAAAACAAATAAACGAAGAGCAACAAAAAAAGTGAAAAGAAACAAAAACTCCAAAGTAGATATAAGTAACCTATTTTAGTCAGATACAAGACCCATGGAACTAGAAATGAAGCAATAGACTAGATATATTAGAAAATCATATATATTTACAATCCATAATTGTGAATTTGTGATATTTCAGATCTGGTCATGAATTTTAGTATCTGTAGAAAGATAATATTAATACAAGAAGGAAAACCTTTAACTAATTTCAGCTATCTCATTAGTTAAAAAATGTAAAAAGTAAGATAAAACAAAATAATAGCAAAAGCTAGCTTCTATGGGATGCCCATGTACTGTAATAATGAAAGAAAGAATACATGGTCATCACATTTCCAGAGCTTTGCATGTCTGACAAAGAAATTTTGTGTCTCTAGGTAGTTTGGGATCTTTAAGAGTTTTATTTTGTTTGTTTTTTCATGTGGGAGGAGAATAAAAGTGCTAGTGTATAGGCATGATGATATTAGGTAGAACAGTTAAAAGTGGGAGTGAATAGTAGTTTTAATCACTTAAAAGGCAACCATAATACTGAATTTCCTCTCAGGGATAAAGAATTAAAGAAGAAAGCAAACAGTATATAATGTTAACAAAGAGCACCACTGATGTTTCTTCTTTATTAATCCAATGCCTTCCTTTCTTTTCCCTGTCCATGCACAGAGTTAACATTCACTATTGCTGTGAAGAGACAACATGACCATGGAAACTATTATAAAGGAAACATTTCATTGAGGGTGGCTCACTTACAGTTTCAGAGGTTTGATCCATTATGATCATGAAGGGAATCATGGCAGTTTGCAGACAGATTTAGTTCTAGAGTGCTACATCTTACAGGCAAAAGGAAGTTGACTGAGTGCCACAATGAGGGAAGTTTGAGAAAAAGAGGCCTCAAAGCCCACCCCCACAGTGACACATTTCCTCTAACAAGGTCACACTTCCTAGAAGTGCAACTCCTTTTTGGGCCATTATCTTTCAAACCACCACAGTAATTTAAGAGTCGTTGAGATATTTGTCAAAGGAAACATTTTCAGGGTTTCAGACTGTCAATAAAAAGGTATGAACAAGCAATTTCAAACTGGCATAGAGAGTATATAGGGTGTGTATATCTCTTCACACTCCTTTAAAATCTCCAAGTACTTAAACTTACTCTTCAATGTCTAAAGGGTCACCAATCATTCTATCATTATTATTACCATTATTAATATTATTATTTTGCCTCGGACTCCTGACATGTGAAGCTGCCTTGAAGAACATGGAATAAAAAGTAAATAATACTTGAATTTTCTTTTGCTGTTTTAAGCTTTCTGTTAGACATGTATGTGTCTTACAACTTGCCAGAATAGTGAATAGATTGTTTATTTATCTAGCATAATTGACTTCTCCACTTATCTGAATTTCTCATTAAGCCATAAGTTTCCTCAGGCTAGAAATCAAAGCTTGCATGATTCTGACACAGTTCAGAACATGGGCCAACGGCCAATATATTTTTTTTTCAGGCATTCAGTCTTAGATTCTATGCTATTAATAGATATGTAAACTCAAAAGAAGATTGGCGTATATGAGCTTATTTGTATTAAAAATGAAACAAATTAAAAGCTACCATTATGAGCATTATGAATTAACAGACTAAAACTATTTACAATTGTGACTAGCAAATGACATCAGTAACTTCTATTTTTGTATCTGTGATGTAAAATAAATAAACAAATAAATAAATAAATAAACAAAGATGATTTATTTGCTGTTGATATTGTTGGATAGATATTCTCTAATCTGGGATGTTTTCTGAATTGTTTTGAAAGATTTATCAATCAATATCAAGAAGTTGAGTGTTTTAAAGGAGTAGTAATGATATGTTTTAGTTTAAGAGTGCCAGGCAGAGTTTAAAAAAAAGACAGTAATCCATTTCTGTTTTTTTTTTTATTTTTACTATTTAAATTTATGATGATTTAATTCTTTACTTTTATAAACTTTCTTATTAAAAAATTCAAACAAAGATTAACACCACACAACAAAATAACAAGAACCAAAGTATGTTCAGCTCAATGAGCTTCTTATTTATCTATTTATGTATGCATTAAAATTTTTTAATTCATTTTACATAACAAAGATCCCCTTCTTCCTTCCCCTTGCCCCTCCAGCCACCCTTCCCAACCCACCCCCATTCCCTCCTACAGGAAGATAAGATATCCCATGGGGAAGTATACACATATATAAAAGAAACATTACTAAAGCTTAAATCACACATAAAACCCCACACATTGATAGTGGGAGACTTCAACACCTCACTCTCACCACAAGACAGATCTGCCAAATTGAAACTTAACAGAGAAATAAAGAGTTTAACTGATGTTATGACTCAAATGGACTTAATATCTACAGAACATTCCACCCTAAAAAAAGAACATACTTTTTTTTCTCAGCACCCCATGGAATCTTCTCTAAAACTGACCACATACATGGTCACAAAGCAAATCTCAACAGATACAAAAAAATGGAATAATTCTATCACACCACCATGGTTTAAAGTTAGATTCAGCAACAACAAAAACTACAGAAAGCCTACAATCTCATGGAAACTGAATAATGCTCAACTGAATCACCAATGGGTTAAGGAAAAAATAAAGAAAGAAATTAAAGACTTCCTAGAGATCAACGAAAATGAAGACACCACATACCCAAACTTATGGGACACTATGAAAGCAGTGCTAAGATAGAAATTCATAGCACTAAATGCCCACATAAAGAAGTTGGAGAAATCTCACACTAGTGACTTAACAGCACACCTGAAAGCTCTAGAACAAGAAGAAGCAAACTCACCCAGGAGGAATAGATGACAGGAAATAATCAAACTGAGAGCTGAAATCAATAAAATAGAAACAAAGAGAACAATACAAAGAATCAATGAAACAAAGAGTTTTTTGTTGTTGTTGTTTGTTTTTTTGAGAAAATCAACAAGATAGACAAGCCCTTATCCAACTAACCAAAAGGCAGAGAGGGAGCATCCAAATTAGCAAAATCAGAAATGAAAAGGGAGACATAACAACAAACATTGAGGAAATCCAGAGAATCATCAGGTCATACTTCAAAAACCTGTAGTCCACAAAATTGAAAAACCTAAAAGAAATGGACAATTTTCTGAATAGGTGCCACGTACGTAAGTTAAATCAAGATCAGGTGAACTATTTAAATAGCCTAGTAACCCCTAAGGAAATAGAATCAATTATTAAAATATCACAACCAAAAAGAAAAAAAAAAAAGCCCAGGAACAGATGTTTTCAATGCAGAATTCTACCAGAACTTCAAGGAAGAGTTAATACCAATTTTCTTTAAAATATTCAACACAATAGAAACAGAAGGAACATTACCTAATTCCTTCTATGAGGCTACATTTACTCTGATTCCCAAGCCAAACAAAGATGCAACAAAGAAAGAGAACTACAGACGAATCACCCTCATGAACATTGATGCAAATATACCCAATATAATATTGGCAAACAGACTCCAAGAACACATCAAAAGATTTATCCACCATGGTCAAGTAGGCTTTATCTCAAAGATGCAATGTTGGTTCAACATATAAATGTCTGTCAATGTAATACACCATATAAACAAATTTAAAGACAAAACACATGATCATTTCATTAGATGCTGAAAAGGCATTTGACAAAATCCAACACCCCTTCATTCATGATAAAGGTCTTAGAGAGCTCAGGAATACAGGGAACATACTTAAACATTATAATGGCAAATTACAGCAAGCCAACAGCCAACATCAAATTTAATAGAGAGAAAATCAAAGCGATTCCACTAAAATCAGGAACAAGACAAGGCTGTCTGCTTTCTCCATATTTTTTTTACTATAGTACTTAATGTTCTATCTAGAGCAGTAAGTCAAAAAATGGAGATCTAGGGGATACAAATTGGAAAGAAAGAAGTCAAACTTTCACTATTTGCAGATGACATGATAGTATATATAAGTGACCCCAAAAATTTGATCAAAGAACTCTTATGGCTGATTAACACCTTTAGTAATGTGGTAGGATATAAGATTAACTAAAAAAAAATCAGTAGCCCTCCTATATACATATGACAAATGGGTTAAGAAAGAAATCAGCTGGGTGGCGGCGCACACCTTTAATTCCAGCCCTCGGGAGGCAGAGCCAGGCAGATCTCTGTGAGTTCAAGGCCAGCCTGTGCTACCAAGTGAGTTCCAGGAAAGGCGCAAAGCTACACAGAGAAACCCTGTCTCGAAAAAAAAAAAAAAAAAAAAAAAAAAAAAAAAAAGAAATCAGAGAAATACCACCCTTTACAATAGCCACAATTATGTAAAATAACTTAGGGTAGCTCTAAGTAAACAAAGGACCTGTATGACAAGAACTTTAAGTCCCTGAAAAAAGAAATTGAAGAAGATGTCAGAAAATGGAAAGATCTCCCATGCTCCTGGATAGGTAGGATTAACATAGTAAAGATGGCAATCTTACCAAAAGCAATCTACAGATTCAATGCAATCCCCATCAAAATACCAACACAATTCTTCACAGACCTGGAAAGAACAATACTCATCTTCATATGGAAAAACAAAAAAACCCAGGATAGCCAAAAGAATCCTGTACAATAAAACAACCTCTTGAGGCATCATGATCCCTGACTTCAAGCTCTACAATAAAGCTACAGTAGTAAAAACAGACATGTAGACCAATGTAACTGAACTGAAGACCCTGATATAGTGATATTTTATTTGTACTAAAATATGATTTGTATGTTAATAAATAAAGTTGCCCAGGGGTCAGAGCTATTAGAGCCATAGCAAAAGCTGGGCGGTGGTGGTGCATGCCTTTAATCCCAGCATTTGGTAGGCAGAGCTAGGTAGATGTCTGTGTGTTCAAGGATACAGCTAGCATTGGAGACACATGCCTTTAATCTCAATACCAACCATAGAAGACCTGGAGGTCTGTACAGACAGGCAGTGATGAAGCAGTCATGTGGTTGGGTTTACAACCAATGAGAAGGCATAACAGAAAGTCTATATAAAGACAAAAACACAGAAAGTAGGTCTCTTGGTTGAAGAGGCTAGCTGCAGCAGACAGGTAAGGCTCTTAGTTCTGATCTCTTGGCTTTCTTCTTTGCATTGGTTCTGTGTTTCTTATTTAATAAGACAGTTGGTTACATCTACATTTGGTGCCCAATGTGACAAGAATCCATTAAAAACGCTTGGCTTGGCTTGGCAGCAGGTTCGGTTTCTGGCCTGGGCAGCCCAGCTCCCTAGCTCGGGTCCAGGTGGGCTTGTTCTCAGGCCGGACTGACCGTAGCCCCAAATGGTTATACGCAGCTGTTGCTACTCGCTTAAAGCCAGTGCTACAAACAACTCAGGCCTGCCCTACCAAACAGGGCCCCTGCCTGTAAAGTCAACGCACATGGTCAAAGCTTAAGGAAGCCAGAGCTCAGGCTTGACTTGGCTCAAGTGGGAATACATGCCTGGATTTAAGCTTTTAGCCAGAACTTGTGGCTATGCTTTCTTACTCTTTCTTTCTCTCTCTCTCTGGATTCACACTTGGGACACTAGGTGGCTGTTTTGAAATTTCCTCAGATTTCTACTGTTCTACGCAGACTTGGTAAGTCAATTAAGGTATCAAATATTTTAAAGGAAACTATTTAAAAGAGAACTTTTTTTCCAAATTAAAAAAATGGGATTTATGTGTACAGTGGAAGAAAATTGGGCTTTGTTTGAAATTTTAGGCAGTCTGACAATGGAACAACTATATGAGAAGATTAATATTGATTGAATTATGCAGTTTATTACTTTTCTTATCCTCATTTTGCTATTTAAAAAGATAGTCAATTTAAGTGCCAGGATAACAGTTTTAGAAAAACCTGTTAAAACTGTAAAAATGAATTATAGAGAAATTCAAATTCAGTCAGAATAAATTAACAGTGAAGTTGTTTCAAAATTGGATCATAAGGTTACAGAAAGAAAGCCTGTTTTCACACAATCACCCTTAATTTATCTGGTAGCTGCACAACAGCTACCTGATGAAGAGAATAGACAAAATACTTGGATTCCAATTGAAATGTTAGACTTACAAAGATTTAAGGAGGCAATAGCATCTTATGGCATGCATTCCCCATATGTAAAGCAAATGTTAAACACCTGGTCAACTTGTAATAGGATTCTACCACAGGACTGGCGGCAGTTGGCACAGGCTGTTCTGAAACCAGGACAAAAGCTCCAGTGGCAAATGTGGTTCAAGGATGAGGCTAAAAATATAGAAAAACAATGGAGGAGTAAAGGAACACAAGTTTTCCAGGATCAGCTTATTGGAGAAGGCCAATATGCTTCAGTACAAACACAATGTTTATATGATGTCAAAACCCTAATTCTATGTCAAACAGCAGCCTTGAATGCATGGGACAGAGTTGAGGAACCAGGGAAAAAAAAAGAGTCATTTACAAAGGTTATACAGGGCCTAAAAGAATCTTTCCCAGATTTCTTACAAAGATTGAATTCAACAGTAAAGAGAATGGTCCTGAATTCAGAAGCCAGTCAGATAATAATTAAATCTTTGGCTTTTGAGAATGCAAATGCAGCATGCAAGAGAATAATCAGGCCATTAAAGGCAAGATCTGCACCCTTGAAAGATTGGATTAGAGATATGGTTAATGTTGAGGCTCATGACCATGACGATATATGGGTAGGAGAAGCAATTCCAAAAGGTTTGAGAAATGTTAGATATTTTGGATGTGGAAAGCAAGGACATTTGAAAAGGCACTGTAAACAGGTCATTCCTAGAAACAATGTTTCTTCAAGAAACACTAGCAACAGAATGACCCTTCCTTCTGGAGTATGCAGAAGGTGTGGTAAGGGAAAACACTGGACCAATGAATGTAGATCAACAAGGGACAGGCAAGGTAATCCTTTGTCTCAGGCTTTGGGAAACTCCCAGAGGGGCCTCAGGCAGGCCCCCATAGCAAATCCAGTTCAAACCTTTCCTGCAGTTGTAGAGGAAACCCATACTCAGAGCAACTAAATAACCAAATGCCTATTGGAATAAATCATGTTGGTCAGGATGATGAAACAGAGAGAATAGAAAATTCAGGAAAAAACATAAAGAAAAAATTTTGGCAAACTTCTATTAATGAACAAAGACCAAAATTAACGATAAAAATAAATGGTGTTTTGTTGTCTGGTCTGGTAGACACAGGTGTGGACGTTACCATAATTGCACCAGAATTTTGGCATCCAACTTGGCCTCTTCAGGAGGCAAACGTTCATCAGTTAGTAATTGGGACATTATCTCGAATGAAACAGAGTATAAGATGGCTCGAATATATAGGTCCAGAAGGACAGAGAGGAAAATTAAAACCATATATGGCTAACATAACTATGAACCTGTGGGGTCAAGACTTGTTGCAACAATGGAATACTCAGATTAACATCCCTCCAATCTCAGAAACACATCATAAACTAGCACATGTTTCTGAGAGAAATATTAGAAAATATTATTCTAATGAGTGGTCACCAGCCATCCATATTATACAAGAATAGGGCACAACAATTGATGATCTCCCAAAGGCACCAACAGCTCTACCTTTAAAATAGTTAACAGACAAGCCTATATGGGTTCATCAATGGCCTTTAACAACAGAGAAACTCCAGGCTTTAGAAGAGCTGGTAGAAGAACAGTTAAATGCTCAGCATATTGAAGAATCAACCAGCCTTTGGGAATTCTCCTGTATTTGTTATTAAAAAGAAATCTGGTAAATGGAGAATGGTAACAGACCTTAGAGCAATTAACAAAGTAATGCAGCCAATGGGCTCTCTACAATCTGGAATTCCTGTGCCTACTCTGTTACCAAAAGGATGGCCTCTCATAGTTATTGATTTAAAAGACTGTTTCTTTTCAATACCCTTACAAGAAAACTACAGAGAAAGATTTGCTTTCACAGTGCCTACTTATAATAATTCTCAACTGGTTAAAAGATTTCAATGGAGGGTTCTCGCACAGGGAATGTTGAATAGCCCAACTCTGTGCCAATATTTTGGACAACAGCCATTGGAAGTGATACATAAAAAATTTCCTAAATCTATAATTTATTATTATATGGATGATAGTTTCCTAGCTGACTCAAATGCAGATACTTTAGAAAGAATGTTTGAAGAAGTAAAGAAAATTTTGCCTTGCTGGGGATTACAAATTGCTCCTGAAAAGATACAAAGAGGAGATTCTGTTAACTATTTAGGATATAAAATAAAGCTACAAAAAATTAGCCCCCAAAAGGTGCAAATTAGGAGAGATCAACTACAGACTCTTAAATGAATTTCAAAGATTATTTGGAGTCATTTCTCATCTACGAACTATTGTTGGGATAAAAAATGATGAACTGAATAATTTGTTCAAAACTTTAGAAGCTGACAAGGACTTAAACAGTCCAAGGGAATTATCACCTGAAGCTGAGAAAGAATTGGCCTTGGTAGAAAAGAAAGTACATGAAGGGCACGTGGATTGTATTGATCCAAAGCTGAATTGCATTTTGGTTATTTTGCATTCTAGGCATTCTCCTACAGGAATATTAATGCAGAGGGAAGATACTATATTAGAATGGATATTTTTACCAAATAAACCAAATAAAAAATTAAAAACTTATGTGGAAAAAGTCTCTGACTTGATTTGGAAAGAAAATTGAGACTTCGTCAATTAGCAGAAATAGACCTAGCAGAAATTGTTGTACCTTTAACAAAAGAGGACATTGAAAAATTACAGACAGAAAGTGAACCTTGGCAAAAAGCTTGCAGTAATTTTTTGGGAGAAATTAACAGCAAATATCCCAAAAGCGATAGAATTGATCTTATAAAGAGAGTTGATTAGATCTTGCCTTGAATTGTACAGGAAAAACTTATATCTGGAGTTTGTACCTTTTATACAGATGCCAAAAAACAAGGAAAGGCAGGTTACAAATCAGAAAACTTAAGTAAAGTGGTTCAAAGTCCTTATAATTCAGTTCAAAAATCAGAATTGTATGCTATTCTGTTGGTATTAATGGGTTGTTCAGAATCTCTCAACTTAGTAACTGACTCTCAGTATGCTGAAAGAGTAGTATTATATATTGAGACTGCAGAATTTATCCCTGATGCTTCATAATTAACTTCACTATTAATTGAATTACAAGATATAATCAGGAAAAGGAGTTATCCTTTATATATAACTCACATCCAATCCCATACTGGTCTGCCAGGCCCTCTAGCAAAAGGCAATGATGAGATGTTAAATTGTTGATAAGAAATGGGCTGGAGGCCTCAGAATTTCGTTAAAAAAAAAAAAAAAACAAAACATCATGTCAAAAATAAAGGTTTAAAAAAGGATTTTTCCATAACCTGGAAACAAGCCAAATAAATAGTAAAGAAATGTCCCACTTGTTCTTTCTACAATCAAATGCTATTACCAACAGGATGTATCCCAGAGGATACTCAGAGGAATGAAATCTGGCAGATGGACGTGTTTCACTTTGCAGAATTTGGAAAATTGAAATATGTACGCCATACCATCAACACTTATTCAGTATTTCAATGGGCAATTGCTTTGAGTTCTGAAAAAGCTGATTCTGTAATCACTCATTTGCTAGAAGTTATGGCCATCATGGGTATACCTGCACAAACCAAAACTGACAATGCTCCATCATATGTCTCTGTTAAAATGAAACAGTTTTTTGCTTATTGCAATATAAAGCATATTACAGGCATACCACATAAGTCAAGTTAACTTGACCATATAACAGGTCATGCGGTTATAGAAAGATCAAGCAAAACTCTAAAGGATATGCTAAATAAACAGAAAGGGGTAACAAAATCCCCCAAAAATAGATTGCATAATGCTCTATTAACTTTGAATTTTCTTAATGCCAAAAAGAAAGGGACAACAGCTGCAGAGAGACATTGGATTATAGAAAAAAACTAAAGAATCAAATCAGCCTATATACTTTAAGGATGTGCTGACCTCATAATGGAAACCAGGATATGTGTTACATTGGGGATGAGGTTTTGCTTTTGTTTCTACAGGAGAAGATAAGCTGTGGGTGTCATCAAAATTGATAAAGGTTCGATTTGAACAATAGAGCCCTCTTAATTAGAGGAGGTGATAGTTCATCAACCAGCATGAACATCCAATTTAAACTAACTTATACCAGTAACACATGCCTTTTCATTTAATCAGATAATAACTTGCCAAAAAGGAACATCCCCAAAATTAGTCTTGGGGAAAGGTTTTTGTTTTTGTCTTTTAGGAGAATAAAGGTTAAGGAATCTGAAGAAGACTGGACAAATGAGACAACTGAAGAAAAGGGACAAATCATCTATCCCAGGAAACAGAGTGAAATGATATATGGGTATATCAACTAAAAATTTTTATAAGTTATCCTAAATGTTTGTTTCTGATCTTTTCTAAAGAAATTTAACACTATTGGTCTTCTAATAGTCTCAGTTCAATTAAAATTTAAAGCTGACTTTGGAGTTGGAGAATGGCTCTCTCCTTCTTTAAACTCAAGCATGTTGTTAAAAGGAAAATTCAAAATCCCTGTATCATGCCAGAATAAAAGAGCCATCTTCTGCTATGGGAAAGGAGAAAAACAAATTAATTAAGGGACTATTCTATTACTAATCTCAACTCTTTGATTCTATTCTGATTCTTTAAAATTTTCTTAAAGTATGAATTTTATATCAAAATTTACAAGATTAATATATATATATATATATACATATATATACATACAGTTTAAACTTTGTTAAGATATGAATGGTCATATAGAGTACTAACTAATTCTTGAAAGAAAAAAGGCTTCACTTAGCTGCATATATATGTCTTTGTGTTCGAGTCTCTTATCAGTTTTCTGCAGGAAATCACGGCCAGGCCTAACATCAACTGAAGTCTCCAGGAAGAAGATGGGGCCCCACAGCAACAACAATTCCACATGGACAATAATAATATTACTAAGCTGACAAACATCATCTACAGATCAGCTTTGAACTATAGAGTGCTCAGAGCAATTTTGAGTGGGCTAGCTGAGATAATCTAGTCTCAAAGACTACTTGAATAAGGACTTGAGATAAACCCTGAACTTTGGCATTATACACAGACTGGATAACGAAGGATAAAATTACTTTTCTAGAATTTGACAATTAACCTAAATGTTTTCTTTCAGGATAAAGATAACTTGCCCATACCCAAGCATTTTAAGAATGTGACACCCACATTCCCAAAGAGGTGTTGTGGGCCAGTGGTTTTTTTGTTTTTGTTTTTGTTTTTTTGGTCTTTTTAATGGGTTTTGGGTCTGGGATAACTGTCATTGTTTTGGGGCATTGGTTACAAGTTGGTGTCAAGGGTAGGAAATAGGCTAAGCAAAGGAGATTGGATTTAAGGTTCTTGTTTAAAAAGAAAAGAAAAGAAAAAGACAATTACTAGTTTTAAATACTTTACATTGGATTGGATTGTTTTATATTGTATATAAATTATATATATATTGAAATTGATATTGTTAGAAAATGCTATATTTCTAATTGTACTTATACTGTTCATTTAATAATGTAATGTAGTTTTCTGATCCATCAATGTTATTATTACCAACTATTAGGATATAAAAAATGAAAGTTAGTAGTTAGACATAATAATAGAACTTGTAGTCAGTCATATTAGGTATGTTTTAAAAATTGAGCAGATATATTTTAGATACACAGGTCATCCCCAAACCCTTCAGAGATCTACAGAATATGGCATTTAAAATGTTTTAATAACTTAGAAAATTTTTCTTTTTTGTTATGACTATGAGACATGTCAGCTCCTGGCAGTACCAATCTACTTCAGAGAAAATATGGGCATTGAAGAAACTACATATGGAGTTAACTTTCATTGTGGCAAAAGTTAGCCACTGGACAAAAAGTATCCTCGAATCACCTGCTGACATCAGGGCAGACAGGACACTAAACAAAGGACTACTAATTATTCTTGCCAAAACAAGTGTGGTTATGGCTTTATCAAAAGGCATCTTTTGAGGCCAGGACAATATGGCACCATCCCTGAAGTGGCCTTTGCAATTGGGCCGATAGCTTCTGATGTGCAATGAAACAGCAGATGCAACAGTTATTCTTGAAGAGTAACTAAGCTTACACCTCTCAATAGTAGACTGGCATTTAATAGAGGAATGTGAAGAAAAACGGGATCCTGAGATGAAGCCACATATACACAGCCAAGAACAATTGACAGCTGAATTAAAAAAAAAAATCAACAATTTCCAGAATTTAAAATCATGAATCATGACAGGACACTAGTGGAATTCAGGTGTTTCTGGTACATGGACTGCTCTCACCAAATGTGAGGTCGAACTATTGACTTTGTGTACATCCTACTTCACAAATGAGTCTGTCAGATACGCTAAGCCTATAGGCTGAAGATGATGCCCCAACACTGCAGAGAAACCTCAGGTGACTTTCCAGGAAGCTGGCTGTTTCTGAGAACTCATAATTTTTTGGAAGCTGCTTATATGCACTTCCTGTCTTTATTTCTTATTAGGTAATATTATTTTCCTTCCTGGGTCTGAGGGAGTTGAAGATTAGTTAGTTATAGTTGAAGATTAATTAGGATAGAAAGTGAATTAGATACACTTTGGACTTACCAAAATAGGATAGATAATGGAATTATTTTCTGTGAATTTGTCAAATACAAATGGACTAGACATTGTTTAGGTATTTATTACTTGTATATATTGTATATAGTTATTGTACTTTTGTATATAGTTTTTCTAATGTTAGTTATAACCTTTTTCCTTTTATTAAAATAGAAAAGGGGAAATATAGTGACATTTTATTTGTACTAAAATGTGATTTGTATGTTAATAAATAATGTTGCCCATGGGTCAGAGCAATTAGAGCCATAGCAAAAGCTGTGTGGTGGTGGTGCATGCCTTTAATCCCAACACTTGGTAGGCAGAGCTAGGTAGATCTCTATGTGTTCAAAGATACAGCCAGCATTGGAGACACACACCTTTAATCTCAATACCAACCATAGAAGACCTGGAGGTCTGTATAGACAGGCAGTGATGAGGCAGTCATGGAGGTCTGTACAGACAGGCAGTGATGAGGCAGTCATGTGGTTGGGTTTACAACCAATGAGAAGGCATAACAGAAAGTCAATATAAAGACAAAAACACAGGAAGTAGGTCTCTTGGCTGAAGAAGCTAGCTGCAGCAGATGGGTAAATCTCTTAGCTCTGATCTCCTGGCTTTCTTCTTTGCATTGGTTCTGTGTTTCCTATTTAATAAGACGGTTGGTTACATCTACACCCTGACATGAATCCACATATGTATGAACACCTAATTTTTGACAAAGAAGCCAAAACTTTACAATAGGAAAAAGAAAGCATCTTCAACAAATGGTGATGGCATAACTGGCTGTCACCATGTAGATGATTGCAAATAGATCCATATCTGTCACCATGAACAACACTTAAATCCAAGTGGATTAAAGACATCAACATAATCCAGTTACTCTGATCCTTATAGAAGAGAAAATAGGAAGCAGTCTTGAATGCATTGGGACCGAAAATCACTTCCTAAATATAACACTACTAGCACAGACCCTGCGAGAAACAATTAATAAATGGGACCTCTTGAAAATGAGAAGCTTTTGCAGGGCAAAGGACATGGTCAATAAGACAAAATGACAGCCTACAGAATGGGAAAAAAATCTTCACCAACCCCACATCTGACAGAGGGCTGATATCCAGAATATATAAAGAACTCAAGAAAATAGACACCAAAATACCTAACAGTTCAATTAAAAATGGGCTATAGAGCTTAATAGAGAATTCTCAATAGAGGAAGCTCAAATGGCTGAAAGACATTTAAGGAATTGTCAATATCCTTAGTCAGCAGGAAAATGCAAATCAAAATGACTCTGAGATACCATCTTACACCTCTCAGAGTGGCTAAGATCAAAAACACTGCAGACAGCTTATGTTGGAGAGGATGTGGAGCAAGGGGAACACTCCTACACTATTGGTGGGAATGTATATTGGTACAGCTACTTTGGAAATCAGTGTGGTGCTTTCTCAGAAAATTAGGAATCAATCTCCCTCAAGACCCAGCTATAGCATTCTTGGGCATATATCCAAAGAATGCTCAATCATGCCACAAGAACACATGCTCAACTATGTTCATAGCAGCATTATTTGTAATAGCCAGAATCTGGAAACAACCTAGATGTCATTAAAATGAAGAATAGATAAATAAAAATAAAATGTGATACATATACACAATGAAGCACTACTCAGCAGAGAAAAACAATGACATCATGAGGTTTTCAGGCAAATGGATGGAACTAAAAAATATCATCCTGAGTGAGGTAACCCAGACTCAGAAAGACAAACATGGTATGTACTCACTCATAAGTGTATAGTAGGTGTAAAGCAAAGGATAAACAGACTGCAGCTCACAGCTCCAGGGAGGCTAGCTAGTAAAGAGGACTCTAGGAAAGACACAGGGATCACCCAGTAACTGAGAAATGGATGATATCTACATGAGCAAACCGGTAGAGGGGGAGTAATGGAAGGCAAGGGTCAGGGGAAAGAGAGCTCAGGGGAGCAGGGGGTCCTAACTAGATCAGGAACAGAATGGGAGAACAAGGAAAGCGATACCATGATAAATGAAGAAACCATGGGAATAGCAGAGTGCTAGAGAGGTCTCTAGGAATCAACAAAGATGACTTCACTATAGACTACTGGCATTGGTTGAGAGAGTGCCTGAGCTGACCTACTCTGGTGATTGAATGACCGAACACCCTGTTATGATAGAATCCACATCCAATAACTAATGGAAGCAGATGCAGAGATCTACGGCCAAGCCCCAGGCAGAGTCCAGGAGAGGAGAGATCATATGAGCAAGAGATATCGAGACCATGATTCGAAAAAGTACAGAGACAACTAGCCAAACTAGTGGAAATACATGAGCTGTGAACCTATAGCTGAGGAACCCCCATTGAACTGGACTAGGCCCTCTTCATAAGTGAGACAGTTGTTTAGCTTGAACTGTTTAGGGGGCCCCCAGGCTGTGAGACTGGGACTTGTCCTTAGTGCATGAACTGGCTTTTTGGAACCTAATGTCAATGCTGAGACACTTTGCTCAGCCTTGGTGCAGGGAGGAGGTGACTGGACCTGCCTCAACTGAATGTACCAGGCTCTGCTGACTCCCTAGGGGAGACCTTGCCTTTGATGAGGTGGGAATGGGGGGTGGGTTGCTGGGGAACGTTGGGAGGTGGGAGGAGGGAGGACAGGGAAATCCACAGTTGATAAGTAAAACAAATAGGAAATCTCTTAATAAAAAGAAAAAAATTAAAAAAGTTTCATTTGCTTGCAATGGTTTTATTAACAATAGTGATATTTAAAAAAAAATAATGTATTTCTTATTTATTTTACATACCAAAGGTCCCCCTCTTCCCTCCTCCTGCCCTCCAGCCTCCCTTCCCAACCCACCCCATTCCCTCCTACAGGAAGATAAGAACTCCCATGGGAAAGTACATTTAATAGAGGTAGGTCCAAGCCCCTCCCTCTGCCTCAAGGCTGTGTGAGGTGTCCCATGATAGAAGTGGGCTCCAAAAGGCCTGCTTATGCATGTATCAGGATTCTGATCCTACTGCCAGGGAGCACCTTAAGCAGATCATGCCACACAACAGTAATACATTTTTTTTTTTTTTTTAAGTATAGGCAATCAAACAAAACGTCCATTGCTAACTGTGGGAAATACCTCTGAAGGCTTGATCAGGTTGTGTCCAGTAATCCCCTAAGCAGTACAAGGTTCTTGGTAATTCTTTTGATTACCCACTATAAGTTGATGTTAGGACCATATTGATGAAGATAGTACAATTTGATTCCAGGATATGGTTCAGCCAAAGTGGTACTGATCTTGAAACAATTTTACTACAGGCTAAGTTTCATGATGCCACAGGGTACTTTGCAGGCTACTACGGGAGAAAAGCCATCAATGATGTTATCCAAATCTGAATACCGTGTTGTACCAATGACTCTTTTGCATTTTCGTATAAACTTATTATATTTCTTTTAGAATACCTAATATAAAGTGCTGGGTGTTTTCAGTGGAATTATAAAGAATCTACAAATCACAATTAGAGAATGTGACAGTATTTCAACATTTAATCCATTTACACAACATGTCTTTGCACACACTTACTTATTTGCTTTGCTTCTTCAGAATTCTGTAGTTTTTCAGATATAGACTATGTACATATTTTGTGATTTTTTTTTTTGGTTTTTCGAGACAGGTTTCTCTGTGTAGCTTTGTGCTTTCTGGAGCTCACTTGTAGCCCAGCTGCTCGAACTCACAGAGATCCACCTTGCTCTGCCTTCCGAGTGCTGGGATTAAAGGCGTGCGCCACCAACGCCCGGCCATATTCTGTGATTTATGTATTTCACTTTGGGGAATATATTTTTGCAATGGAATATTATTTTATTTTTCTAATAAAAGTATCAGTACTGCTTAAGTACTCTGTGAAAGGAGAGATGGATAAGCAGAACAAACAGGATTTTGGGAAAATGATAGTGAATATTTATATACTATATGATGGTGGACATTTGTCTATACATTTAACAAACTTGCAAAATACATAACATCAATATTAAGCCTTAATGAAATCTATTAATTAAGTATGATCATTGGTGGACTATGAATGCATGCATGTAAAAAGGGCATTTAAAATCTCTATACATAAGTGACCCTGAAATTTCTACCAGCAAACTCCTATAGCTGGTAAGTATATTCAACAAAGTGGCTAGATACAACTTTAACTCAAAAAAATAAATCAGTAGTCCTTCTACACACAAATTACAAATGAGCTGATAATGAAATCAGGGAAACAACACCTTTCACAATTGTCAGATAAATTGCTAAATGGTCTTATTAATATAAAAAAAAACAGAGCCAGATATTGGGGTGAAAACTGAGAGATCAGAGGAACAGGACAAGCCACAGCCAACTTCACCTTACAAACCCCAGCCTCCAAAAAAGAACCTCTTCCTGTATACTCACACCTATATATCTTTCTGTCCCTGCCCTCTTACTTCCTCTCCGCTGCCCAGCTATATCACTTCCTGTCTGTACAGACCTACAGACCTCCATAGTTAGTGCTCGGATTAAAGGTGTGTGCTATAACACCTGGCTCTGTTCCCAGTGTGGCCTTAAACTCAGAGATACAGATGGATCTCTGACTCCTGAATGTTAGGATTAAAGGTGTGTGTTACCATTGCCTGACTTCTATGTTTAATATAGTGCCTGACTTTTTCCTCTGATCTTCGGATATGCTTTGTTAGAGCGCACAAATAAAATATCACCACGCACAATGGCCTCATATAACATATCTTGGGCTAACTCCAAACAAGCAAGAGAAAGACTTGTATGATAACAATTTCAAGTCTTTGAAGGAAGAAATTGAAGAAGATATCAGAAGAATTTTCAATAGAAGAATGTCAAATGGTTGAGAAACACTTCAAGAAATTTTCAACATCCTTAGCCATCAAGGAAATGTGAATCAAAAGTACTTGGTGATTCTATCTTACACTGTCTGAATGGCTAAGATCAGTAACACAAGTGACAGCTCATGCTGGTGAGGATGAAGAGTGAGGGGGATACTCCTCCATTGCTGGTGGAAGAGCAAACTTATTTAGCTGCTATGGAAATCAATATGGTGGTTCTTCAGAAAATTCTAAATCAAGGCTACCTCAGGTCCCAGCTGTACTACTCTGGGCCATACACCCAGAGGACATTCCATTCTACCACAAAACAACAACAACAACAACAAAAACTTGCTCAACTCTGTTTATTATATTCATAATAGCAGGAATTGGCTTAGATGTCCTACAACTGAAGAATGTATAAAGAAATGTGGTGTATTTATACAATGCAGTATTACTCAATTTTTTTTTTAAAAAATGGCATGAAACTTGCAAGCAAATGGATACAAGTAGAAGAAAAATTCTGAATAAGTTTACCCAGACCCAGAAAGACAAATATTGTATGCACTTTTAAGTGGATATTAGCTGTTAAGTTAATGATATTCAAGCTATAGTCTACAGACCCAGAGATGTTAGTAAAAGAGGATGGCTTTTGGGGAACACATGGTTCTCCCTGGGAAGGAAACAGAATAGATTTTGCAGGTGTCCTGGGGGCAGGTGGGGACAGGAATGGGAGGGATCAGATGGGGGATATGGAGAGAAAAAAAGTGTGGGGAAAGACAGCAGGAATTGAGGAGCATTTGGGAGGTAATGTGGAAACCATCTATGATGGTGACCTTAGTGAGGACTCCTAGTAATGGAGGATACAGAGTCTTAACTGGACATCTTTTGTAGCCAGGAAAGACTAGCAGTTGTGGAATTGGGTTTCATTCAGTCAAGTTTTGGCCAAGGAATCCTATAGAGACCCCTAAACAATTCAGGCTGAAGCCAGGACAGAGGATTTCTTCCTGAAAACTCACAAAGGGCCCCATTGCTGAAGACAACATCCACACAGCTCATTGAATGTAGAGAGGTCAAGCTGGTGCTAGTATGAAGCCTTCAGCTCTACATTCTAGTCTCATTGACATGAAACAATACTCTGCAGGCTATGGGAAAAGATAACAAGACAACAACCCAGTCACAAAACTATCAATCTACAATCTATCCTGCCTGCAAGATGTAATGACATAATGGTGGCACAGAACTTGTGGGAGTGGCCAAACAATGTCTGGCTTAACTTGAGGCCCATGCCCCCAGAAAGAGCCCCTGTCCTACAGTCCCTTGGTAGCTGGGATCCAGAGACTGGATAGCCGACAGACCTTGGGTAGAATCTAACACAACTGGCCAAATACATATGTGTGTGTGTGCATGCACATGTGTGTGTGTGTGTGTGTGTGTGTGTGTGTGTGTGTGTGTGTGTGTGTGTGGTTAATGAAAAGATTCCTAATAATATTCTGCTATAATCATAGGTTGGTGACTTGTCCAGTTGTATTAAGACAGGTTTCCTCCAGCAGCAGATGGGAACTGGTACAGAGACCTATAGCCAGACCAGACATTATGTGGAGAGAGAACTCTAAATTGGATTTCTCTATTGGGTTCCTCCTCTCAGATCTCAAGGAATCCCATGGAAGAGGGGGAGCAAATACTGTAGGAATCAGAGGGGAGGAAATAACACCAGAAGAACATGGCTCAGTGAGTCAACTAAGCAGAACTCACTCATATGGACTCACAGAGACTGAAACACAAGCATTCGGCCTGCAAGGGTCTGTTCCAGGTCCTTTGTGTATGTTATGACTGTCAGCTTGGTGTTTTTGTGGGACTCATAATAGTGGGAGCCAGTGTGTCTCTGACTCTTTTGTCTGTTCTTGGGATTCTTTTCCTACTTTTAGGTTGCCTTGTACAGCCTCGATCTGAGGGCTTTTTCCTGGTCTTATTGTATCTTTTTTTTTTTTTTTTTTTTTTTTTTTTTTTTTTTTTGCTTACAAACTGTATGGACATGGCAGACTTCTTGCTAACTGTTTTTATAGCTTAAATTAATCCATTTCCATAAATCTATACCTTGCCACATGGCTCGTGGCTTACTGGCATCTTCACATGCTGCTTGTCCTGGTGGCAGCTGGCAGTCCTCCCTCTGCCTTCCTGTTCTTTCCTTTCTTCTCTCTGTTAGTCCCACCTATACTTCTTGCCTAGCCACTGGCCAATCAGTGTTTTATTTATTGACCAATCAGAGCAATTTAACATACAGATGATCCCACAGCAGGACCTAAATGATGTTGAGTTCTCCTAAGAGAAACAGTTGTTTTTCATTCACTTTCCTCAAGAAATGATTGTGCTGGCAAGACTTCTGCCAGAGAAGATTGCCTAGGGACAGAGGTTTCACTCTGGGAAGCAGCCTGAGGACAGCCGGCAGCCGTGTCTTCCTCTGTCATCCAAGAAGCATGCACCATTCTCAGGACCAACATCTGTGTGTTCCCTTTAAATAATACTGCATTCTGTAATGTGATTCAGAATTCCAAGATCCTTGTATTCAGAAGAATGTTTAAGTCATTCGAGTACAGCTCCTTGAGGAAAACAAGACCTAAAGATTCCAGCAATTTCAAGATGATAGATGTGATAGTAGGCAACCTGTTTCTAGATCCCGCATATTATTGGTTGAAAACTGGGTTTGTTCCTTCATCTTTCTACACCTCAGACCTGCTGCTGCAAGGTGAAAGTGGATGGAGAGGCTTAGCCTATTTACTTATTTTGTTTTGTTTGGTTAATGTCTCTTGAAAGTCTGCTCCTTTCTGAAAGGAAATGGAGGGGGTGTTGATCTGGGCAAAATGGGAGGTGCAGGGAGCAGGGAGCTGGAAGGAATGGAGCAAGGGGAAACTATGGTCAGAATATATTGTGAGAGAAGAATATATTTTCAATAATAAAAAATTCCCCGTATTTTCATTTTAATTTTACTATGAACTTAAAGGAACTCAGATAGTCTTAATAACACAGATTAAAAGAGATACAAAGAAACACAGCTATGATGGTTTGAATGTATGTGTCCTTTTATGATTCATGATGGGACTTCAACTCAAAGGCCATGATAATAGGATGCTTGGCCTTTGGGAGGTGATTATGCTGAGCGCTCTGCCCTCAAGAATGGGACAAGTGCCCTTATAAAAAGGGCATGAGGGAGGAGTTTGTACCTTTTCATCTCTTTGCCTCCCAAGTATATAGCAACAAGGTGTCGTCAGGGAAACAGAGAGCAAGACTTTGTCAGGCATTGTGTCTTCCAATATGCTGATGTTGGATATGCCAGCTTCTAGAACCATAAGAGCTAGATCTCTATTGTTTCAAACATATACAATTAAAAATCTTTGGATGTAGAGGCCTAAATTGTCTGATATGTAGCACCTGTTTTTCTCTTCAGAAGAAACCTTTCTAAGACTCAGTTTATAACTCTCCAGCATATAGAATGAAAGAATATATGCCTCACAAATTGTAATCATTTCAAAAAGTTAAACAGAGGTAAGTGCACAACATTGGACATTGCCAATAGTGGTCAAAATAATATTTATTAATTTTAATCATTATAACATATTTATAAAAATCATAATGTTGCTTTGAACTAGATTTTATACCTCTGGGGCTAAGATCATAGCTCAGTTCATATAGTGTGTGAAGAATGGACTGGGCTCAAATCCTAGCATAAACTACAATTGCTACTGTACAGCTGTGATACCAGACCTTAGCAGGTGGGGAAAGATAGATCATAAAATGAAACATACTGTCAGTTATATAGCAAGTTTGATGCTAGCCTAAGACACATGAAACATTATTCTAGAATAAAATTAAATTATGTTTAAAATAAATTGAATTAGAGTTCCTACACTCCTTGGTAAGTACAAGTAATCTGAAAGAATTACTGAATTGAGATTTTTAAAGAATTTATAATAGTTCATAATTCAATGAGTGGCTCTTTCACATTGTGATTTCTGATAAATGGTTATTAATTATTAACATTAGAAATAAAACATAAATATATACTTCAATGGATTAATATTTTTAATAGAAGTAGAACTCTGCAAAAAAGAAATTTTATTTTTAAAGATTTATTAGTTTTAATATTGCTTGCTCACATGTGTGTTTGTTTTTGTATTTGTGTGTATGTATGTATATGTGTGTCTGTGCCTGTTAATGCAGGTTCACTCAGAGGCCAGATGAGTTGGATATGCCCAGAGCTAAATTAGAGGTGATTGTGAGTCAGCTGATGAAGGTGCTGGGAAGCAAGCTTGGGTCCTTTGGGAGAGCAGTATGTGTTCTTCACTGTTGATCCACCTCTCCAGACCCTATCCTATTTTAGATTTATTTTATTTTAAGTGTATGTGTGTTTTGCCTGCAAGTATATATGTGTATCATATGTGTGCCTGGTGCTCTCTGAGATAAGAAGAGGTGACAGATGCCTTGTAACTGTAGTTAATCGTGATTTTGAGTTGCTATGTAGATCCTGGAAACTGAACTGAGGTCCTCTGGCAGAAAAACAATGTCTCTTAACCAGTGAGCCATCTTGGCAGCAGCAAAAATTATATTTTAAAGGAATTTAATGCATGTGTAACATACATTTTATACATAATAGAAATATATTATATATATGTAATTAATGATACAGTAGAAAGCTAAGCATTTGTACAGAATTCTGGAGATTATAGAACTCAGTGAAGTAAGGTACATTATCTATTTTGTATACAATGCAAAAAAAGAAAGGAAAAATGGTAGAAAGAAGGAAAAAATGAGATACAGGAAAAAGTACTATTTGGCTCTTTCCATAACACATTTCTTAGTCTTCAATAATATAATCATCTGCATTTTCCAGCATCTGTGAGTTCCTCTAAATTCTATATTTGCAACTCCTGAAGAATGTATTACCTATCAGTGATCTTAAAATGAAGAAAGTATTTAATAAATGTTTAACACCTTCATAAATAAGTATAGTTAGCTATCCAGCTTTCCTGACTCTTCCCCAAATGAAGAGCTGGTCAAAACTTTGGACTTATTCTCACTGTTTTTGAGATATCAGTGTAATTGATTTTTTATTCATAATACCAATTTGCTCACATACTTAGAAATGACACTTCCTCCTTTGTGCCTTGATGCATTTATGATAACAACACCCAGCCTCATCATGCCACCTCTGATAACTGCATTCCTCCTCCAGTATCACCTATTTGTAAATAATTGATCAGTTATACCTCCATATTGTTTTACCCCTCTGTATAATGTGAATGTCTTTGCATAATATCAGACCCTATGTCTTTATATAATGTCAGAAATATTAATTTTTGAACATTCAGATATACTTAATATATCCTCTCATTTGTTTTTTACTGCATTTTTTTTTCATTTTAAAATAGGATGTTAAAATTCAAGATGTCTTGTAACTGTTCCTTCTGTAATTAAGAGACAGACGTGTGTCTGGATGCTTGAGTGGAGGAAAAAAAATTATTCAGGAAACAGCTGTAGCTCAGAAAGGAGTGGGTCTGCTCTGCCCATGGTGCTGAATATGATTTTCTGTGAGTATGGTAAGGCATTAATGGCTTGTCCAAGAACTAAACAGAAAGTGATTTCTCTGAACCACAAGAGCTCATTTGGAATATATAAAAGAAGCCCAAGTGCATATGGATTAAAGGCAGAGTATATGTCATAACATTAAAATGTATACAGCAATTTTATCCATTGTTTTCTGTATACTATTGAAAACTTAAGTACTGCAGATACCATATTTGATTTTTGTGATTTGAACCCGATGTTTCCACAACAGAACTGGAAATCAAACTTTGCTCCACAAACTAGGTTTCCACATCAGTTTCTTCATGAGTTAGACTTAGTGAGCAAATAAAATATAAATTTAAACAATTTACTTACTGCTGAGAAACTGATAGGTATCAATAATAATGTTTTTAAATGCAGATTTCTGAGGAGAAGTCATTTGGCTAAACCTTCCTTAACACTATATACATTAGACACTCTTGGGTGTGGAATTCTGATTGTGGAACTAATCAGACTCTGACTTCAGCACTGATGCACACTGTGAAAAGGTATATTTTAAACCTTATGCTAGTGCTTTCCCCAATGCTAGATAATCCTTTGCTGGATCTAGGGACTGAAGAATACAGAATGGAAAGAAAGATTTAAATCCAATTGAATGCATGGGATTTGTCTGCAAAAGGGCAGATAAGGCATATGGATGCTCCAGTGACATCAAATGGCTTAAGGACTGTTTGATGACTGTTTCTGCATTACCCATGGCTTCTTTCACTTTGAATTATTCCACTATGAAATACTGATCTGCAGGCCACAGTGAGAGAGTGACATAGAGAAAAGAAACATCTTTGGCTTGTCTAAACTTTGTGGAAAGGCTGTCGCACTTCGAGCAAGCTTGTCTCCTCACATTGATGTGAATGGGATCTAAATCACTCTTTCAGTTCACAGCTTCCATCATAAGGACCACAGCCCTTGCTTTATCCATGACTCCATTGTCATATAAAGTTTCTATGAAATGTTTCAAAAATATACGTGATGGGTTTGTATACACCATCCTTTCTCATCTGTTGTACTAAATATTAATTTTTGGCACACATACATGGACTTCGTCACCATCAGCACCAAACTAACAAAACTAAGAGTAGCATTGTCAGTAACATTCTTATTAAACCACAGAGTGTTAATTAACACTAACCAATGTTAATAGACCTTAATTTAACTCCTTAGAACTTTACAATCAACACCTTTAGCAATGTGGGTGGACTCTAATATATGGGGGTTTTATGGGGGTTTCAGGCCCTTACCATTTCATGAATCTAATGAGTTCATTTTTTACTACTAATTAAGAAATTTTCTGTTCGTTTTACATACCAGTCACAGTTTCCCCTTTCCTCCTTCTGCCCGCCCATCCAGCCTTCTCCCCAAGCACTATTCCCACCTCCTCTAAGGTAAGGACTTCCATGGGGAGTCAGCAGAGCCTGGTACATTCAATTGAGGCAGGTCCAAGCCCCTCCCCTGAACCAAAGCTGTGTGAGGTGTTCCATCATAGGCACTGGGCTCCAAAAAGCCCACTCATGCACTAGGAATGGATCCTGATCCCACTGCCAGGGGCCATTAAACATGTCAAGCTAAACAACTGTCTCACCTATGCAGAGGGCCTAGTTCAGTCCTATGGAGCTCCACAGCTATCAGTCATGGTTTCAGTGTTTAATACCATTCTGTGAATGAGGGTTAATGTTCAAGTCACATAAACTTGTTTCCCTTTTTGTAATCAACTTTCTACTAAATCTGGTCAATTAAAAAAAAAATGCTAGTGTGGAGTGTAGGGTTGAGTTTTAAACCTGGAAATAAAGGAGTCATTGAGTGTGATGGAGACTTTGAGGGACTAGAGTTTTAGTTAATCAATTTCTACCAAAGACACTCTGGTTCAATGGCTTTCAGGTCTTTGTCTTTCAAACTTGAAGAATGAAAGTGCTGGTTTCAGAAAGGGGTGATATTATGCGGAGGAGCATACTTAAGGGAAAGGATACAAACAGAGTTCCTGCAGAGGAGAATCAGATTTCTTTTTTGGTTTGTTTGTTTTTGGTTTTCATTTGTTGAATATGGACTTTTCAATGTGGATAACTAAGACTTGGAGTTATTATTTTTTCTTCAAGTTAGTTTATGTCTTATGAGAAAAACACCACAAAATTCAAATAGTTGTTACAAATTAAAAAAAAAAATACTAATTGGCTTGATAAATTGCTAGAGTGTATGCCAAAATGCATTCCATTTAAACTCAGAATAGTTGGGATTTTGCTTTGTTTATGTTTTTGCATTCATCTATTTCCTTTATTGTTCTGAATTTAAATCTCACAATTTGGCTAATGCTTCATTTAAGCTATTTGTTCAAGCTAGTAGCCACCAGAAGCCATCAGAAGGGAAAAACAGTGCTTATAATGGTTCTGAAAGAAGCTTATGCTATCAAATTCTTAATAGACAGTTGTGCAGCCCCAGGCATGATCAGCACCATTGGTGGGTGCTCTCTGCATATCCCCCTGAGGTTTCAGCAAATGGGATAAATGGGCAATGGAGAATGAAGTGAGTTGGAAAAGTGTCTGACTGACTTAATAAATACTAAAAGTGAAAGATGGGCATGATTTATTGTCCAAGAATAAACCTGTTATATTTGGGCTATGCATACTTGTGCATTGTTAGATTTGAGTACTCTTACACATATACACCTGTGCACAACAGAATATACCTTTTATTTCACATTATTCAAGCTTTCATGAGATTTATTTTGACAGTAAGTTAACCTACCTTGACTTCATGTTTAGTTAAAAAATGCCTTACATTATCCAGAGTATAATCTGTCTCTATGTCTGTTGCAATAAGAGGTTACATCTCTGGGTTTTGACAGTCCACCAAAGAGAGAACACAGCCTAAGGGTTCTCAAGCTAAAATTGCTTTTACTTAGAACTATTTATCAATGTGTTTACTCTACTTTTTCTACTTTTCTTCTGTGTCTTACTTTTGTAATGTAAATACCTTCAAACTTCCCTTGGGAAACCAAGGGGTCCAAATTTGATGCAGCATTACGTTAAACTGGAGCTTTGTGCCACTCAATTATTGTGTTTTGGAGTAATCAGCATTTTCTGAATAACTACAATGCTAAACATTTGATACCTGCGATTTAATTTAATTTTTATAAATACATCTATGAAAGTAGTAATGTATGATTTTTTTTTTTTTTTTGCTTGAAGAAATGTTAACCCACAATAGTCCAGGTATAGTGGCATATGCCTTTAATCCCAGCACTCAGGAAGCAGAGACAAGTGAGTTTGAGGCCAACCTGGCCTTCAAACAAGTTCCAGGACACCCAGCCCTGTTGCACAGAGAAAACCAGTCTCAAAAAAAATAAGGAAAAAAACCACGAGGCAATAATGATGATGATGATGATGATAATAATAATAATAATAATTAATAATACAATTTCATCAAAATAGTTTTTCTGGGGTCAAAATATTCTAGTATATTCAAGAATTAAGTTCGAAGTAGTATCCTTTCCTTATTCCTACAATGTCCTGGGACTTTTAGATAAATTCAGGTCTTAATGTGATGCCACAGGAAAATGGGCCATCATTAAGTGTTCCTCTTTGTTTCTAGATATTTTTATGAAGTCCAATATATATTATTGCTGTTTCTCTATTTCTTGAGATAGGGTCTTTTTATGAAGCTACAAATTGCTTAGTACTCACTATGTAGCCAAAACTACTTTTAAATTCAGAGAAACTTTCTTGCCTCAGCCTCCTGAATGGTGGGATTACTGGCATGCATCACCATCCCTGAGCAAAAGTTCTTATATCTATTTATACAGTTTATTTGTACCAGCAGCCTTCATGTTTATAGGACTGTTAATAAGTATACTTATTTACATTTATGATCTGTGGTTGATCGTTGGCAGTGCTCAGAACTCTTAATTCCAGGATATTCAATTTACAGAAAAGTTATTTCCAGCTGTTTTTCTTTCTTCTAGTCAATATTTTCTGTGTCTTAATGCTATATCTAGTTTGTTTTTGCTAGCACAACAAAAGGGCAAGGCACTGTCTTGAGAAAAAAATGATGGAATTTATAATCACGAATTCTCTAGAATAGGACTAACACATGGCAAACAAAAAATATCCCAAATGCATGATTAATAATAGAAATCCAGATGTCATTCCTCTTAAGAAAATATGATGTTTTGTAATTATCTATGTATAGAAACCTTTTAAGTCATGACTATAATTGAATTAAAAAAATTATCTGGGTCAATACAATCCTCTCGCCTGGATGCCTGAAAGTAGAGAATATTTTCTGACAGCTAAATGGGCAATGAAACAGCTGAAGGGTGGTCAACAAGATGCAGTATTGGAGGGCTGAAGGTGAAGACCATGCAGGTGCAATAAACAGACATGTTCTACAGCTCAGAAAGGAGTGCAATCTTGTTGACATTTCAATTTCAAGCCAGTGAGAATCATGTCAGCTTATGACATTTATGTTCATATTTTACTGGAGAGAAATAGTTTATGGTCCTATTTTAATAGAAGGAAATTTATGCAAAAATGGCCAATTAAACATAGAGAAAATGATTTAAACTATTTTTTTTTCCATCTAGCCCATCTAGATAGCTTAACTTTACCCTTTGATGGGTATGACACTTAGCAGGCTGGCTCCACTCCAGTTTCTGAGAAACATCTATGAGTAGTTATTCTTCATCCTTCACTCTCTAGTCTGGTAATACTGTGGTTCCATTCTTGAACTGGAGTACCAGTCACTACAAATTGTAGCCACCCCTTATCTGAAGAGTAAGCAGAGCCTGGTCCATAAGATTACTTCCAGAATAACTTAACAGAACTTACAGCACTTTTATATCTACTACATGCCATGGCCATGCAAATTCCAAAGTTAAAATATTGAACACATGCCATTGAATATTTAGAGATAGGGTCAGGAATCCTTGGATCAAATGTAGTCCATCACATTCACTTTATAAACTGCATTTGTACACCAACATTATCATTCATTTGTACATTGTTAATGTTTCCCTGCTATAAGAACAGAGTAAGTAGTATTATCAGAGACTGTGTGTCCTACCAAGTCTGTAAAATATATATTTTGTCTGGCTCCATTGAGTAATACATTGACATTTATTGTTTTAAATGGAAACTAAACATGAAGCAAATATACACAAACATGAAGAGTACTGTAAAGAAGTACCCTAGATACATGTTAGGGTGTGGGAATGGCTTGCATTCTAACAGGGTATAAGCAACATTTGGTTGCAGTCACATGTAATGTTTTCATGAGTCTGTACCTTCATTCTGCTAGATAATAATTGCCAATTACAGAATAGAATTAACCAAATAAACATATTAACAAAGCCCTCTAACTTCTTAGAGGTATGATTTTAAATAAAATGTGATATAAATCGATCACATATTTTAAAAGCAAAAAGAATTATTCTTATGATTAACAGGAATAACTTGTGTGGTAGCTTGACTAATTGAACATCCCTTCCTAAAGATGTCTGTGCCTCCTTTGCTGTTTTCTCAGAGAATCATTTTGTTCTCTCCCATTTCCTGACATAAAGAGTATGATATATGCAGACCCTAAAGAAACATCCATGTCCTTCTGTCCTTCTTCTTACTTCTCAGGATTAAAATACTCTGATGGAATAGGAAACTTTTAGAGCACAGTTGATTAATACTAGTTACTAGAATACTAGAATAAGACCAGCAGGACCCAAACCTGTAAGAAACCCCTAATATGCGTAGCCATGTGACTGGTGCAACTCTGATCACAGAGAGTTGAATGAGCCCCACCAAAAACCAGTTCAGGACAACATAATTGACTAATGAACTGAAGATTCCAGGTTCAGAGGCATCAATTAATGTTTATTTTGTCTCTGATTTTTTTATATTATTCTTATAAAATTAAATAGTACCTTTGTCTTCCCTAACACCAACACCTGTGTAATGTAAAACCAGCAAGTATAATGGAAAGTATGCTCTTATTATCACAGGTTGGTATGATGTTCTATTTTCCTTAATTTCCAGAAAAGAGCATCACACGCACACGCACACGCACACACACACACACACACACACACACAAATGAGGGGAGGTATGAGGGAGGGAATTAAGTAAACTATGCCTCCTCTGCATTCCTTCTTAAATAAGTTTTGTCTCAATCAATATAAATGTCTCTTACTAAAGTCACATCCAGGTCTCTTCTTCCTTTCTCTTTTGGTAATGACCATAGCTCATTTCTCATTAGAAATAAGCAAGTGAGCTACATCATGTCAAGGTCAGCACAGCTTGGCATTTGAAGTAGGTCTGAAGATGGTTTCCAAAGAGACATGCTATTAAAGAAACAATGCCTGTCTCAGCAGCAAGGCTAAGTGGTATTTGTTTCCAGATGTGTTCCAGAAACATAGGAGAGGTCATGCAGCTGTATATTATTCATGAAGTGGTTGAAACAGGGTGGGGACAGCTAGCAAAAGAAATGGCCAAGATCATGCAGGGGTATAAACATGATGCAATTTTATTCTCCTGATAGAAAAGACTCAATGTCCTTCTTCATGGGTGGACACTTGCTTCAAACTTCAACTGTTTTTGTGCAAGCCGTAATCCATCTCTACTTTACTTGATCTTCTAAATTCTAAGGATTTCATTTCTTCATATAAACATTTTATTTGTTTCATGCTCATGGGGCAAATGTCAGGAAGTTCCTCTGTTGATTAACTGCTTCAGCTAGAATTTTATTTCCAACACTTAACCTTGATCTTTCCTTGGATTTTCTTTACTATGTAATTTCATTATAATGGTCAGTATAGAAAGCAGCAAGTATATCAGGGATGTGTTTTCTTCAGTGCTTGTCTCTGGAAACAAGGAAAAAACATTCAATAAAATTTCACTCCTTTTCTACTAATACTGTTATTATCATTTTTACTATTAATTATTATCTTTGCTGTTGGTATTGCAGTTATTAGCCTCAGTTAGTGGTTTGTTAGGCTAAACATTTCATGTCTATTCTACTTGACTACTACTAATCTTTCCTCTTAGTATTCATCACAACACAAATGATCTTTTTGGAGCCAGTGAGACTGTTCAGCATGTAAAGACATTTGCTGCTGAACTTGACTTCCTGAGTTGAATTCCCAAGACTTCCATGGTAGAAGGATATAAGTGACTCCCTAAAGTTTTTCTGTGACCTCCAAATCAACATCACAGTGTGTATGCACACACACACACACACACACACACACACACACACACACACACACAGAGAGAGAGAGAGTAAAAACTCTGATAATAAAAAGCAACATAAAAATGACCTCTCTATCTTCTGTAAGTGTCACTAACCTCTCTCAACCCTCTAATATGTTCCTCATTGGCCAATGTTTTTAGAAGGAAAAAGAACAGAATTTTTAACATTGTGTTTTGCATACAAACTGTATGGCCGTGGCAGGCTTCTTGCTAACTTTTCTTATATCTTAAAGTAACCATTTCTAGAATCTATACTTGCCACGTGCTCGTGCTTACCAGCATCTTCACATGCTTCTTGTGCTGCGGCATCTGCAGTCAGTCCTTCTGCCTTCCTGTCCTTTTATTTCTCCTCTCTGTTATCCCGCTATCCTTCCTGCTAGCACAGCCGATCAGGTTTTATTTATTGATCAATCAGAAAACTTGACATACAGACCATCCAGCACAGCAAGTGCAGACCATTCAGACACCTGCATCAGGATGTCTAATCATCTCTATGCGACTGCTGGTATGCACAAAGAACCAAGAAGGCTACAGATATACAGAACATCCACAGCAATTGTGAATTAGTTTCTTGGAGTTTTCATAACTATGACACTCCAAAGAGCATGAAGAACAAAACTTTATTTTCTTTTTTAAAATATTTTTATTTTATAATTAATTTAATTTTACATATCAGCCAAGGATTCCCCTGTCCTCCCTCCTCCCACCGCCCAGCTTTACCCCCAATCCACCCCCACCCCCATTCCTACCTCCTCCAAAGCAAGGTCTTCCCTGGGTAGTCAGCACAGCCTGGTACATTCAGTTGAGGCAGGTCCAGTCCCTTCCTCCCTACAACAAGGCTCAGCAAAGTGTCCCATCATAGGCCCTAGATTCCAAAAAGCCAGCTCATGCACCAAGGACAGGGGACCTGTCATTTTTTTTTATTACGAAATTTTCTACTCACCCTACATACCCAGAGATCCCACCTCCTCCCACCCTCCATCCCTCCCTCCCGAAGCCATCGCCCTTTCCCCCCATCCTCCAAATCAAGGTCTCCCATTGGGGAGTCAGAAGAGCCTGGGACACCAAACCGAGGCAGGTCTAAGCCCCTCCCCACTGCACCAAGGCTGCACAAGTTGCTACACCGCAGGCATCAGGCTCCCAGAAGCCTGCCCATGCACCAGGGATGGATCCTGATCCCCCCAGCCCGGGAGTCCCCCAAACAGTTCGGGCTAAACAACTGTCTCCCATATCCAGAGGGCCTAGTCCAGTCCCATAGAGGCTCCACAGCCACTAGTCCACAGTCCATTGGTCTTCACCAGCGTAACTTTATTTTCTTATGTTATAAGAAGGGTCACACTCTTTCTTCTTTCTACCCCTGGTAGTCTGCTTGTGATTATATCACAGTCCTGTGCATTGAGATGCATCACTCAGTGCTCCACTATCACACAGGCATTCTTGGTGTTTCTGACTTTACATGACCATCTTTGTTGAGGACATCAATTAGATTAAGGGTGTATCTTACTTTATTGGAAGTCATCATCATTAAGTATAACTATGATAGCAACATTTCCAGATAAGGTCACACCTGAGGACTGATGGTTTGAAACTCAATACATCATTTGGAGGAAGTTACCGTGATATTTAACTTTTGCAAGGACTTAGCTCTGTTCATGTGTCAGCTTCTGTTCCTCACCATCTGATCCTGAGAGTGACGATGATGGTTTGTGTCCATTGCTGCTTCGGGGCCTTTCACAAACCATGGATTCTGGTTGGAACATGCCCCAGCGCCTACTATCTTTAGTTAATTTCTCAGATAAGATTTATTACATAAAAATATTAACTTGGTCACATCACATATAATAAGTCTAAAAGGGAAATGCTGGCCAAAAGTGACCTGTACACTCTGGATTCACCATACACTAAGGGAACTTACTTGCTCATCATACTTGACCATAATTTTTTCATAACTGTCTCTTTAACTAGCCTGGTTATGTGTAGCTTTTCTATAGGTAGCTGCTTAATTAGTGTAGTAGATCCCCAATTATTATATTCTTAACAACTATATAAGCAAATAAAATGCTCACCCTCCTCCCATTATGTGACTAGTACTCAAGAAAAAAACAAAACAAACATCAAGAATGAAATGGAGAACATTGTAGTATTTCTACCTTAACTGTAACACAATTCTGCCATTATGTTAAGAAAGCATGGTAGTGTCTCAATAAGCTAAAAATACTATTTTAGTTATAATTACTATAATGAATATATTTCTGGGTATATCCTCCAAGTAATTACAAACAGATATGTAAATGCTGCTGCTAGTAGCATGTTCAAAGCAACATTATTGAACATTGACAGAAGATGAAAAGAACTTACATTTCCTCAGGTGGGCTGTCTAGATAAACAGATGATGCTGGCTTTATAATATCTCTAACATAAAGAAGAATCAGGAAACAAATCAAATCACACACTGAAAGCTTAAGGAGACATAAAACATTTTAAAAATGGATATTTGAGATTTATCTCCATAGATAATTATTGCTATATAGAAAAGGATGAGATCAAAATATGCCTATTGGGTCAGAGAGGGGAAAGCCATGGCTAAATTAAAGTATGAGTTTCATATTCAGGATGCAGATTTTTGTTTGTTTTGTGGAGTACACAAATTTATCAAACCTTGGCAAGGTTCAGGAGACATTTATGTTAGTAACTGATAATTTTTAGTAGTAGATGAGATGTATTCTCTATTTCAGAATATCAGAGTAAAGTTGCATTCTCAATAAATAAATGACTCAATGAAAAGTTTATTAGAAAAGGTTGGCTTTACAGTTCAGAGACATTTGTCTTGTTCTCCATTTTTAAATGACAACTAAGTTCATTTGGAATCACTATGTAGGTATTAGAGGTTCTTCCTAATTCTAGAAATTTGTGAAAATACTTTTGTCAAGTATACAAATTGTTACACAAAGCACAATTTATTTATTTATTTATTTATTTATTTGATTTATTTATTTTTGTTTTTTCAACACAGGGGTTCTCTGTGTTGTTTTGGTGAATGTCCTGGATCTCGCTCTGTCGACCAGGCTGACCTTGAACTCACAGACATCCACCTGTCTTTGCCTCCCGAGTGCTGGGATTAAAGGTGTGCACCACCACCGCCTGGTAACACAGCACAATTTGATGAATTTCAAAAGTTGATTCACTCAGAAGCCCTGTGCCCATTGATCAGTTTTACACTACATATATCAACTATTCCATTTGTTTGCATGAGTAGACCCAGTTAAGGTTATAAGATGTATTAGCTATGTTTCTTTTGCTGTGATAAAGTACCACAGCCAAGACTATGCAGAGAGAAAAGAGTTTGGTTTCACAGTTCTAGAGGAACTGGAATCAGTCACCATCACGGTTAAGGAGACATGGCAGCAAGCTTCCAGCTTGAAGGTGGAGAAGAAAGTTGAAATCTCATACCTTGAACTGCAAGTATATGGCAGAGAGGGTAAGCTGAAAATGACTTGACTCTTTAAACTCTCAATTCCTACAGCTAGTGACATACTTATTTTAGTAAGGACGTGTCTTCTAAATTCCTCCAAGCAGAGTCAGTAACTATGGACCAAACATTTAAATACATGAGCACATGGTGGGACTTTTCAGATGAACTCCACAGGAGATTAATCAATTACTTTTCTTGTTGTTTCAACAAAATGCCTGTCAAAAGGACTTAAGGATAGAAGTATTTATTTTGGATTATAGTTTAAAGATACAGTCCATCACGACCAGGAATTGTGGTAAGAGTTCATTGATCAGGCTAGTCTAATTGCATCTGGAGGCAGGAAACAGAAGGTGATAACTCTGAGCACATTTTCTTCTCTTTGTGCAATCTGGAAACCCTGTCTGGCAAATGGTACCTCAAAAATTGTTTTGTTGTGAACACAAGTTTATCAAGCCATGGTGAGCTTTAGGAGAATTTTTTGTTTAGTAACTGATAGTTTTTAGTAGCAAGCAGTAATAGGTGTATTCTCTATAAGAATTTAGGATGAATTTTGCCACTTCAGGTAATATAATCCAGATGAGACTTCTTTAGGAATGCCTAATGACTTTTCTCTGCTGAATCCAGATCCTGTCATGGTGATGATCAATTTTACATATCATAAGCATCTATTCTGACCAGGTCCACAAGGCCATAGTCAATTGTAACCTGTGTCAAACAAGCATCATCAAATGGAGAACTGCAGCTGAACTGCTTTGTAAACTTAAATGTACCTTAATTACATGAAAAGTAGTCTCTGTTAAAAGCAAATCCAGTTGACTCTAGTGACCTATGTATATCGAGTGCATTAGGTGAGTTAAGACACAAATCCTGATGACTGAATTAATGTCTTTAAATTCAAATACTCATATCTCCAGTGCTCTTAATAGTTAGCCTACCCATAGCGCATGGTCAAATGTGTAGACGGACGTTTCTCTGGTCCCACCTGGCCCTACAGTCCCGCAGCAGCTTATAAAATAATCACTCAGAGGCTTAATATTAATTACAAACTGTATGGCCTATGACTCCGGCACATTATTAACTAGCTCTTATAACTTAATTCAAACCATTCTTATTATTCTATGTCTTGCCATGTGGCTTTGTGACTTACCAGTACTTTCACATCTTGCTTCTCCTGGAGGCCACTTGCAGCTTTTCCCCTCACCTTTTTCTTCCACTCTCTTCAGTTTAAATGTGCTGCCTAACCTTATTATGCCTCACCATTGGCCAAACAGCTTTATATATCAACCAATCAAAGCAACACATATTCAGAGCATACCAAAAGTAAGACATCCCTCAACACAAATGTATCTATTTTTAGAGGAGAATTTGACATACAGGATGAGAAATAGTCAGACTATTTTTCAAGAACCTTATTTCAGTTTTTTTTTTTTTTTTTGGTTTTTCGAGACAGGGTTTCTCTATGTAGCTTTGCGCCTTTCCTGGAACTCACTTGGTAGCCCAGGCTGGCCTCGAACTCACAGAGATCCGCCTGCCTCTGCCTCCCAAGTGCTGGGATTAAAGGCGTGCGCCACCACCGCCCGGCTACCTTATTTCAGTTTTATCAATCAAGTTTGGATTGCTAAAATTTATCTGATAATTGACTCATTGCCATCTTGATTTTGACAGTAAGGCTCTTTCTTAAGTCTATTCACTATTTCCATATAGTCATATTATTGGGTTCTACAAGATTCAATTATATACTTCATTAATTCTTTCATCATATATAATAGTTTTGTGGGTAGGGTGGTTTGAATCAGAATGGCCACCATAGGCTCATGTGTTTGATTGATCCATAGTTATCGAACAGTTTGGGAAGGATTAGGATGTAGACTCATTGGAGGAGGTTTGTCACTGGAGGTGGACTTTGAGGTTTAAAATGCCCACTTCAGGTCCAGTCTCTTTCTATTTGCCTACTGACTGCAGATCAGAATGTAAAGCTCTCAGCCACTGATCCATTGCCATATATATCTGCTTTCTAACCTTGACTACCATGTACAAATCCAGTTAAACTATAAGCAAACATACAATTAGATGTTTTATTTTTATTTATTTATTTATTTATTTGCTTTTTTGTTTGTTATTTAGTAAGAGTTGAGTTGGTCATGGTGTCTTCTCACAATCAATAGAACAGTAACCATGACAATGGATTTTTAAATTAGTTCTTATTTTAATGAACTGGAATTACACCAATGAATGTGTCCATTTTTGATAACCGTGAGGCAGTTAAGTAGACTAGCTAAAGGAAGAGTGAGTTTATATTGGCTCATGGTATCAGAAGTTGTAGTCCATAGTCATTGAGCTCCATATTTTGGAGTCTATAATGTTGCACTGTACAGGGTGGCAAAAGGAAATAGCAGAGGGTATTCACCTCACATTGACCAGCAATAAGATAGAATTCTGCACTAGGAAGCTGCTTTCTGTTTCTTAGATATTCTATTCAGACTCTGCCTACTGAAATGGAACACTCAGATTTATGGTGGAGTTTCCTGAGTTAATGTTATTGAGAAATGTTCTCACTGATACACCCTGAAATGTTCTTTTCTGCCCTTCTATGATCTCTCAATACAGTTAAGTGAATAATCAAGATTGTCTGTCATGACCACCAAGAATAAAAATACAGTATCTCTTTGTCTCACTCTCCAAGCCCTTAAATTATATAGTATTCAATTTCCATTCAAATTTTAAAATTTAAGTTGAAAATTCCATATATCAAATTGATCTTATGAGAAAATACATGTATAAACATTATTATCTGATACTATGGAGCATACAATTGAATTATTTTCAAAAAGTTTATTAAGTAGGTATGCAACATTTAGTACTTACATATATAGGCCAGTTTTACTTTTTTCTCATGGAAAAAATGTACTAAAAATATATATCAATTCACCCAATATATGCCTAACATACTTTCTTAGATTTAAATAAGGTATTATATAATTTCATTGGTTTTGCTATATTTTTCTCTAGAAAATGTCACTGAGAGCAAAAGCACAAGTTGGTGCTTATTTAATTATCTTTGCTAAACCAGGTTTTCTGATTCTTTTGCTAATGCCTTTCTTTTTTTCTTCTTTTCCATTCATCCTTCTGTCCTTCCTTCTTACCTGCTTTTAGTTAGCATTCTAAAACACCTTCCCATACTCTATGGTCACTTAGATTTGACATATGTGGCTATGTTAACTTTAATAAATTAAATTATTTCTATAGTTTTAGATTTAATTTTGTCATTTTCATATATATATATATATATATATATATATATATGCCTACATACATATATGTAACTATGACCATCATCATTTATATCCCCTCTGTCAATTTCTGCCTAGAACCACTAATTTTTTTCTTTTGGTAGATAGTGTAATAGGAAAAAGAGTTAGTATTGGCAGCAATATTTTTGAAGGATAGAAACTGATTAAGGATACAAAAGAGCCCATATAAATATCGGTGGAAAATATGTGATAACAAGACGGTTAAACAAACCATGTTAACCTTAGATCAGGATTCCTATCATCCCACTATTTCCATCTGTCTTCCATTTATTAGAATCTCAGTAAATAGCTTTAATAATGCTGGATCCTTTGTTTGCTATGAAATATTCCCAATACAATCACTAGTTTTTTCTATGTCCTTAGTAACTGCCAATCTGGAATGTTCCGTTGGTCTTTCCTTGTTTCTTTGCTTGTTTTTGAAATATAGATTACTATCTGAACTTTTGTGATGGTTTTCTCATGCTTAGCTACTCACTGGGGACACTTGGGAAAAGAGAAGTGATTCCGTAAAGCATTTTGACCTTGAATTTGGAAGAGAGACTGTAATAAAAGACACAATAGAAGAGAAAGAAAAAACAGAGGAAGGGAAAAGGAAAAAGCAGTAAGATTGTAAACATATCAAATTGGTTCTTAGCTATTATATACATATTTAATATGAATAATTATTATAGCACAAGTACTTTTATGACATCTCAATAATGCAGATATAGTGCTGTGTGCATGCCAAACCTACCATATTAAACAAGTGTTAAGAATGACAAGAAAGAACAACTACTCTTTGGTGCTAGTTTGAATATGATTGAGTGAAATTACTGTCCTGTAAATATTTATATTATGCTAATAGTTTAAATGAATAATACAGTATATCTCTCTTTCCCCTATTTTTAACAGTGTGTTCATGCTACATGTGTATAATGAGGTCAGAGTAGGAAAAAGGATCTACACCCAGTAGCTCTGCTATGATTTCCTGACTAGGGCATATCTTCTAAGTCTGTAAATGGATAATGAATACAAGTATTCTGGGCTAAATATAAAAGCCTATCTTTAATAATTTACATAATGTATACTTAGTATTTGCATATTAAACTTTAAATTCTTTACTACCTCAAATATGATCTTTGCTTCCATTTTCTTCATATATTTGAAATACTCATTCTTCCATCTCTTCTTTTCATCATCTCTTCTTTTGTTTCTAAGTGAGCATGTGTGTTTATATGTATTGTACATATGTGATGGGGATATTGCATGTATGTGGGATTCAGAGCTCAATATTAGTTGTATTCTCCTCAGTTGCTTTCCACCATATTTTTTGAGAATGTGTCTGTCCTTGAGCCTGTGATTCAATGATTCTTCAGGATTGTCTGTTAGCAAGTGCCAGGGGTCCTCCCAGCTCTTTATTCCCAGCCATGAATTACAGGCACAATGCCATGCCTAGCTTTTGTGTGGATGGATGCTGGGGTTTGAAACTCAGCTCCCAATTCTTAAGAAAGAAGCACCTTATACATAGTGCTATTTCTCCAGTCCTCTTTTCCCCATATTAACAGAGAGTAATTTTGCACTTGAAGAATGTCATTAAGGTGAACATTTTGAATTATGTTGAATTATAGTGGACTGGATTTCTGTGTTGGGGAGACAATGGTGAGAACTGAGACTAAAGTGAACTGGAGCATGTATTTGGCTAGAGAGTAAAGCAATTGATCCCAAATAGGAGATAATTGCTAAATAAGAATTCTAGTGAGGATTAAGGGTCTTCCAGTTTCTTAGATGAAATTAAAAAAATTAAACTTAAAAAGTAAGATTAAGTCAAATTTAATTTTTATAGAAAGTAATAAGTTTTGGCAAAACACATCTTTGGAACAAATCTAGTCTTTGGGCTGTGGGTGGCCATCTCTGTGTTAGACAAATGAAATGTCAAGACTTGGTTTTGAGATTGATTGGAATTTAATTAGTCATTATGTCCTTCATGTCCTATAGAAGGACAGGTGCATTGAACATAGTTGTTGTTTTTGTTACCTGACATCCGTTTTATTCTCTTTTTGCAATAATTACAGAATTTTTATCTGAGATGAGAGATCTTTTATCCACTCTCAATCTATATGTTCTTTTGGAGTTAAGTATATCTATACCTCTAAGGAGAGCTTAAGAAAATCAAATCGTGTGTTCTCCTGGCAAGATATGTTCAAAGCTAGACATAAAACTCAATCCAAGCCAATATGAAAACAGAGACTAAATTCTGAGATATTTTCAAAAGTCAGTAGGGGAAAAAGACTTAATCTTTTTCTCTGCCAAACATGAACTAAAAAAAAAACAAAAAAAAAGATTAACCCCCAGAACATATTGGAACCAGTAACAACAAAACTTCAAGATAATAGAATCAAGAAATAATAAAAGAGTGTGCTGGATCATTTTATGCTACTTGATACAAGCTAAAGTCATCAAAGATGAGAGAACCTAAATTAAGAAAATGTCATCATAATATCTGGCTTCAGGCAAGCCTGTATAGCATTTTGTTAATTAGTGATTGATGGGGGAGGGCCTAGCCCACTGTGGGTGTTACTATCCCTGGGATGGTGGTCCTGGGATCTATAACAAAGTAGGCTGAGCAAGCCATGGGAAGCAAGACAGTAAGCAGCATTCTACCATGGCTTCCTCATCAGCTCCTGACTCCAGGTTCCTGCCCTATTTGAGGCCATGCACTCATTTCTTTCTATGATGACCAGTGCTGTGAAAGTGTAAGACAAATAAACCCTTTCCTCCCCAACTTGCTTTTTGGTCATAGTGTTTCATCACAGCAGTAGAAACCCTCATTAAGACAGAGAGAGGAGTTTGAGAGGGAAATACTTGGTTTTTATTACATTTTATCTGTAGCCAGCCTTTTCTGAAACAAGTAACAAAAGACTTAGAGGATCTTATTATATTAATTTAACCTAATCTAATTTGCCTCTCAGTTTTAATTAATAGTGACCAGACTGATGCATAGCAGTAAATGGGGTGAACTGGCAGAACTACTTTAGTCTCCTGAACTTCCTAATTGTTTACACACACTTGCATAAATATACATACATTCACACACACACACACACACACACACACACACACACACACACACACCACAGCAATGTGTCTAATCACCCACCTGTGGTGTTGCATGGCTAAGCATAATCTCACTATCTTTCAGCAAAATTTCCAGATGTTTCTTTTTGGAATTAACATCATGAGAAACTTTTTTTTCCTACTATGGGAAAAAGTATGTTATTATTCTTTTATCCCTGTTGCCATATTCCCCTGTGAAACCATTTCAATTTAGTGAAAGAGAGAGGGGCCCAGCTACTCGCATCTACTGTTATGAATGTGGTGCTTGACATGCAGGAGTCAATGGCATGAAACGCAGGGCTTCATTACTCCCTGGCTCACTCAGACTCAGGCTTCCCGGGACCCAGAGATAGTTTGCTGCCAGGAAGATATATTTGAATTCTAATGCATCAAGTCTCTCTTGCAGCACTTCTGCAAATGGCTTTTAGAAAAAATTTGAACATCCCAGTGACTCAGCCCTATACCTTGTACCACTGCCTAGAACTGAAGTGAATATATTTACTGCCAAATTGTTATAGTAAATGAAGGAATATATGGACTCAGGAAGAACATGAGTCTACCCTTACAAAACATTTACCACATGAGAAACTTTTCACAAGACCTTTCAGGCTTCATATGGTGCATCATAAAGAAATTGAGGGTTGAGGTTTTAACCTGTTCTTTGCTAAACACAAAACTTGGTGACACTGCAAATCCTTTATGGAATATTATAACCTCATAAAATGAAATATATTGTTATTTGGTTTCAGAGAACTGTGATCTATGGATTTCGTTAAATTTGCAAATATTATTGATCATTGTCATTTCCTAATTAAGAAGGAAGAAGTGAGCATCTGGGAGAAGTGGAGGGAGGTATAATGTTTGAGAGAAGAATAACTTTTTTTAAATGATCTATTTTATAGTAGGTGGATTATATCTCAATAAGACTGCTATTTGCAAAATATAAAAAGAAGAAATTGCTCATTAAGTATTTAAAATGTGAGCTAGAAGATATCAAATCAAAACAAAGCAACAAATAGCACCAGATTTGTTGCCCAAACATTAAGAATGGACATCCAGTCCTGTGAGTTAATATAATCAATCTTTTAGGGTCATGATGAGTATTTTATGAGAGTAAATTTCCAGAAAATGTCAGTCACTTAGTAAGTATACAACAAGTGCTGTTGTTATGGATCCCGATGCCATTGGAGACCACTTCAGCATGTCTATATACACATGTATATAGCACAGTAGGTACAGTGCTGAACAAAAAAATCAGTATGATGTAGCTTCTTTGAGATTAAAGTGTGTGTTGGAGAAGCTGCAATTCTCTTCTCACTTTAGCCTTAAGGTTTTTGGCCTGTCACATAATCCTACTTTTCTCTGACTTCTCATTTCTAATATTTGAATATTAACTAATAGCAGGAACATTTAGAGAAACATAAAAATGTTATAAAATATCTGTTCCATATAAATAATTAGAATACCTAGTGTGTAGTAAGCAACAATTATTCTTATACTCCTTTGTTTTAATATTTTTATTTTATATATATATACATACATATGTATGTATGTATATATATATATATACATACATGTATGTATATATATATATGGGGGTGTCCTTGTCTTGCTGTTTGTATGCACATATAAGTGCATATGCCCACAGAGCACCAGAATCAGTGGGGTCCTTCTGGAGATGGAGTTGTAGGCAATTGTGAGTTCACTAAAGTACATGCTGACAACATATCTCATGAACCCTGGAAGAGCATCAATTGCTCACAACCACTCAGCCACCTCTCTAGCCACTATCCTTAATATTTTGAAACATATTCTTTTTCATCATCCAGGCTTTAAGCTCATGTCTATTTCTAAAATTCATAATCTTCCTACTTTAGCAGATTGTCTTTCTTTAAACAAAATAAGATCAACCTCAGAGCAAAGTCAAAGGCACAAATTTTATATTTACTTTACTGCGATTTGAAACAAATCATTCCAGGGTGTCAGATCACTTTTGAAATGTATATATATTTTAAAGAAATAAAAAATAGCTATGATAACTGCCAACTGTCTGCACTGTAAATTGTGCTAACCTCTCTGCTCCCCATTTGCAAACATATTTGGATCACATCTGGAACAAAATCATTAGTGGCAGGAAGACAGATGTTCTTCAAAGTTCAGGGTGTGCATGCAGACATCGAATATTGATGGACGTGTTATTTACTCATTTGATTTCTTTACTCTTTTCCAAAAAAGATGGATGTCAGGCTTTTTCAAGATTTATTTCTTCTTTCTTTAGTTCCCAAGGTGACAAATCAAAGTTCACCCCAGGAACTTTCAAAGTATATCATGGGTGGGAGAAATCCATCAGATGTGGAATAATATTAACAACAGGCTTTGTGCAGTTGTCAGTCAGAATAGTTTTTTTTTTTCAGAAATAACTATGAATCTTCTTTAAGCCAAAGCAGTGTGTGAGTGGCAATGAAAGTATATGCTGCTATTAATAGACTAATTAATATAGTAAAATTTACTCCAGATTTTAATTTTAAATATGTCATTAAAGTAAACCCCCAAACCATAATGTTTATTTTTAAGAAAGATGTTTAAGAGAGGAAATGGATATTACATTGAGGCAGGGTAGAAAGAGAAGGAAATCTGGGGACATGAGGATGGAAAGATTCTTGCCCACCTTGGAGTTTAAAAGCCTTTTGCAATCTGAGAAGAGAGACTATAGCACCATTAGCAGCATTGCTATGAAGGCAACTGACATAACATGATATTCTTTTTATTTATAGATCTTCTAAATTTGGGGGATTCTTTCATTTATGTGTCTGTGTATTTTGCTCACATATTTCTATGTGCACTACACGAATGCTTGGCACCCATGGAGATCAGAAGAGGATCTCCTAAAACTGGAGTTACACACTGTTATGATTCACCACGTGGGTTATAGGAATGGAACCCAGGCCTCCTGCAAAAGCATGTTCCCTTAACCACTGATACATTTTTCCAACCTCATAGATACTCATTGTGACAATTCTGAGAGAAGCTCTCACCCACACTCTTGGATGTTTTACTATCTTCTGAACCTCTATCTTTCTCTTAAGTTTTATTCTTAAGTTTGTATTAAAATATCTTTATTAAATCTACTTCATAAATGGGTTATTCCCAAAATTCTTTTCTACTTCAGACTTGATTCCAAGTTTGGCCTGAGTCAATTTCCCTAAATGCCTAAGAGACCTCTTCAGGCAGCTGAGTGACAGTAAGCTGTGCACCCCCTTACTTCTGCCCAAACCCCACCTCCAAATCTGATAGCTATCATTAAAAATAAATGTAAAATATTTTTAATGATACAAGGAATTAAGAAATTTGATGAGAGTGAGAGAAGAGTATGATGCCATGGCTTTGTATTTTACCTATTTAAGCTAGTATAAAGTATCTCTATATGCTGCAGTGCTTTGTAGATGTGTCCATTTGGCCTGGGCTCTACAACACTGTATTTTGATTCATTGCAGTTTTTGATACTGGTGCTAGTTGCAAAGAGAAGTTTCCTAGATGAAAGGCCCACTTATATGTGGGTATAAGTACACATATTTAGATTGTTGTTACTGATTGTGCTGGTTTGACAAATTGGTAGTTGTAGGTTCTCCAATATTCATGACTTCACTAGCGGGGTTTCCAGTATCAGACATAGTTTTCCTCTAGTTGAGTAGGTATTACTTCCAATTACAGAGCTATTGGCTACTGTGGGAGGAATTTTGTCACTACTACTCTTAGTGTTATCCTACCATACTCGTCATTAATGTGGTTCATGGACATCCTACCTAGGTTGGTCTGTTTATATCTTCCCTCATTTGGAAGCTTGTGTAGTGCCTTGTGATACCAGGAAAGCTAATTCTCAGGGAAGAGGCACTCAGGTCAACTCCAGCTCAGAGGCATTTGTGCCCTGTTTCTTAAGTGTATGGTATCTACAACAATAGGGACTTACGTTCCACCACAGTCCATAACAATAGGTTGTATGGTGAGTTTTTTGTACAACCTAACAGCTCAAAATAAAATAAAATTGAAAAAGAAGGCAATAGCAAAAAGACAAAATGTTCTGACACATTATGAGACAAAGAACCTCCAAAGATGCTACTGAATTTCTTTTCCTTGGAAATCTATTGCTGGGTACATGGCCTACATTTATGATAGTTTGTTTTTCCAAGGAGATAAATACTAACTTTTATTATAAGTGATTATCAATTTATGCATTTATTTATACATTTATGTAAGCGTACATATATGTGTAAATAGTTGATAGTATGATTCCTTATGTCCTTTCCAGACATCCTATTTATTATTATTTTGTATTTGGCTCTCTTCCAAATCCACAAAGAGCCCACCTTTTGCCCATTTTCCCCATCAGATCACTTGTACTCTGCTGAGAACATTACAGAAAGTGAGATGGAAAGACTATAAGAATCATTGAGTTTTCTGATAGTGTCTCTCAGTAATGTCTGAAGCTAAACTCATAAAGTCTCACAGATTTGACTACCCAAACATGAGCTGAACAAGGTTGACACAAAGAGACATGCCAAAGTGGATGTAGGAAAACCCATGAGGTCTCAAACCTACAAAAAAGAACTACTAAGAAATGCTGAGTGGGAGAAATAGTCGTCCCTAGGGAAGAGTACACCAATTGGTTTTCCAATACCAAATGATCATCCCTGAAAACAAATATATATGTGTGTGTGTGTGTGTGTGTGTGTGTGTGTGTGTGTGTGTGTGTGTATTATATATAATACAGATTGAGAGATTGAGAAGGTCATATTGGGGATATGTATGTATATAAATATATATGTATATACATACACATATTCATACAGTAGCAATTAATGAAAAAAGAGACAATAAATTTGAAAGGAAGCAGGGAGGGATATATGGGAGTGTTCAGAAGAAGGATGGGGAAGAAATATTGTAATTATATTAGAATCTCAACATAAAAATACATGTCATTAGTAAAATATCTTAAAATTTGGTTTACTATGAGAGGATTAACTACAAAAAAAAGTTAAAATACAAGATTTTCTTTTTAACTGGAACATAGCAGTTGTGTTGATTGCTATGTAGAACCTTATTCAGTAGGGTGGGTCTCTCTCCTCCTCTGGTATCATTGGCTTCCAGTCCATGAGGAAAGAGAGTGTAACAGCAGGGAACAGGGAGAACTATGGAAATAGCTTTCCAGGAGGTGACTTCAGTGTTACTGCTCATCTTTATTCCAGAGGAAGGGGGATATACAGGATGGGAACAGCAGCTGGGCCATCAACTAATTTGCATGTGGCAGCACAATCCTATCATACAACTGGAGAACAACACCTACTTATCATATGGAAAGCAGGGAAGAGTGTTTGAAGAGATCTATGTCAAAGGTCATGCATGAGATAGGTATCCACGCTTAGGGACAGCTTCAGGATAAGGTTAGGCCACCAAGCCTAGAGACATGATCCAGGGAGGGAGGGAGTCTGGCTGAAAAGCGAATCTTCCATTTTGCACCCAGCCCAGAGAGCAGAGAGCTGTCCAGACATCCTGGACTGGAATCTTAAGTGAAGGGTACTCCAGCACAGTAGATATTGTAACTTTCTTTTCGTACATAATCAATGGACATGATTTCCTTATTTCCTCTGCTCCTATGCCAAAAAGAAGTCAAACCCATGTATTAAAAAGCTTTGAAGTTCAAGGTTGAAAAAAATGAGTATGCAGGAAGACAGCTGTTAGAGACAAACATTCAAGTGGAAATGCTAACACCAAATGTGGTAGTATGAAGAGAGTGGCAGGAAAGTCATTTTAGGAAAGTGAAACCATCATCAGTGTGATTAGAGTCCTCATAAAAATCTCCCCCTATCTTTCTGCTATGTGACAGTCCAGGGGGAAGAAGGTGATAGCCTAGAAATTGAAACAGAGGCTGAAATCCAGACACCCAATCTGCAAGCAACTTCATTTTGAAATCTTCAGTTTCTAGAAATGTAAGAAGCCCATTTATGTTTGAGGCCATAGTCTATTGCTGCATGCCAAACTCACTAAACAGACACTAAACAGTATCAATCCTTTGCTTTGTCCATTCAGCTTCACATATAACCTTTACATATTTTCTTAGGTTGTCATTCAATTTAGGGTACATATCTAGTCTTTCAGGCATTCCTGGCAAACATACTCCAGATTTAAAGATCCAGTACAGATATACAAACCAAATTTAAACTGAAATTCCATTTTACTCTATTCAGAATGCCAGTCACTAAGAACACAAACTACAATTGCTGGTAATGTATACGAATAACCTAATACACTGTTCTGGGGGTGGGTATAAACTAATCTAGCTACTTTGGAAGTCAGTATAGAGGGTTCTCAAAAAACTACAAGTTAACTTGCCATATCATCCAGCTATACTACTCCTGGGTATTTACCCAAAACATTTTAATTCAACACATCACTGACATACTCATGGCCCCTCCAGCACTATTCGTAGTAGTTGAGATATGCAAGCAACCTAGATACTCAACAGCAGAGTGATAGATCAGGAAAATGTGACATATAGAGATAATTGAAAGGATTTATTTTGTTGTTGTTGTTTGTTTTGTTTTGTTTTATTTTGTTTATGCCATAAAAGATCATAAAGTTATGAAGAGAATGAAACTCAAGATAATCATATTGAGTCAAGCCAGTCTCAGAAAGATAAATACAGTATATTTTTTCTTATTTCTGGTTCCTGATTTTATCTGATGGTATAAAATCCTGTATGTATATATTTTCAATAAAAGACCCAGAGTAAACTTCATCTTATACACAAACCTTTCTCCAAATACCTCATTTGAGTTAGAACTTTCTTTGCTGTCAAAGCACATTGTTACTACAATGTAAGATTTAGTAAATTGTACACAGAGTTTATTAGTTCATATGCTTGTATTCTGTTGTTTGTAACATTGTCAAGAAAATCTTCCATGATGATTCTCATCTTACTCAACATGGTCCATATCACATAGGTATTTAACAAAGAAATATTGAATAAAAGAATACATCCATCCATTTATTATCATATATTATATAGTAAGCCTCTTACACCTCCAATACTGATGATAATGGATACTGTATTATTATTAAATATTGATATTTTATTGTTAACCAAAGTTAATTTCTTTTATTGAACAAACCTTTCTATTAAACTGCTTTTCTCAGTTCATCATAACCAATTGGCAAAATTCAACTTTTGAGGATTTGTTTTCTGTGTGTGTGTGTGTGTGTATTGGGGGGGGTGAGGACTTTGATCTGCTCATGTCTATTTCAATTGTTCTTTTATTTCTGAGAATTCTTCCTTATTGGGGAGAAATTAATGCCCTGAGATGACTAATCATGCAATAAATGGAAAGACCTAACATGGTTCTTTCCATTCCCACTGGACCACCAAATGTTTTCTCTTGTCACCTACTGCACTCAAAACACAAAATAATTGTATTAACTGGGGACTTTGGGAGGGGGTGATTGTTTTATTTAAAGAAATGTTAATTTGTTATTAAATCTCTTGTTGAAGCAGTATAATAGCTTAATGAGTGCATTAAAAATGTGCAAATTAGTTTTTTTAAACTGCATTAGTTAGTTTCAGATTGAAAGGACACTATACATCACAGTCATCTCAGTGGGAATTAATGAGGCATTAGGCCATTTCCTGTCATGGAGACCAGACTTATGAAGGATTTTCTGACTTGCACATGTGAAACTTGTTCTCTTCTCTCTTCCCACCCACTACATATATCTTCTCTGGACCTTATGCTTCTGAAGCCTGAGTTTTGGTACTTGAAATACAAATGTCAGTTCACCACCAGTTTGGAAGTGAAAAGTAGTCTGTTGCAGGTGACAAATGTTGTTTACTATTACTAGAAAAGAGGGTGGAACAATGGGCGCATATATTAGCATCACAGGGGACTGGCTTGCTAGTCATTCAATTGCCACCTTCCCTGTGGAAGATGCATAACCTCTCTCCTATTCCCTCAATCACCTACTCACTCTTAGACATCTACATTAAAACAAAGAGCCTAAGGCAAGGCAAGCTATCTTAACTACAATAAGTGACAAGGTGTTCTCAACTCAACAGCTTTTGTTACCAACTCTCAATCTCTCTGCATCACAAGCATAGCTCTCTCTGCCACCATCCTTTGATATATTTATTTGCCCGATCCTTCAGTTCCCAAATCAGCAGTTCCAAACCTCTATGAACAAGTGGCAATTTAAAAGTCATCCTTTTATTTCAGTGGCATATACTCTCTCTTACACACATTTGTTTTTATAATTAGCAGGTATGACATTTAACTGTGTTCCAGGAATCTTTGATGGATTTTCACTATATCTTGAGATAATTGAAGATATTATATCTTATTTAAAAAAAAAAATCAGGGATGAAATCACTGTTATAGCCACTAGATTAAGCATAGAAGTAACATCTGTTCAGAACATGCAAATGTTATAAAAGTGTTAATTAATATACCCTCTACATAAAAGAATTGTTTCATTCTTTATCATCTTTTATGATGTTCACTCATACTGCCCAGCCCACAGTACCTGCTTGGCAAAAAAAACAAAACAAAACAAAAAAAACCCAAGGAATCCATCACTACTCTGTCCTTCTCATTAGCCATATTTCTCATGGTCTTCCATACCTACTTTCAAATCATGCTGCAAATTTAAAATGCATTAGGACATTAATTAGTACATCATATAAATTCCATTGCTGCAATTTTCTAACACATAGCTGTAGATGATTCACCTTCAGAATTAGTATTAATAATCAATTCTCTGTAGCTAACTATATCTACGCAAAGACACAACTCTGTTTGCTTGGGGTTTTTTTTGTTTTTTTTGTTTGTTTGTTTGTTTGTTTGTTTTTTTAAATTTATTATGTATACAATGTTCTGCCTGCATGTATGTTTGCAGGCCAGAAGAGGGCACCAGATCTCATTACAGCTGGTTGTGAGCCACCATGTGGTTGCTGGGAATTGAACTCAGGACCTCTGGAAGAGCAGTCAATGCTGTTAACCTCTAAGCCATCTCTCCAGCTAAAGACACAACTCTCACATCAACATGATTAAGAGATTACTCTGGAGCCAAATATGAAAGACCATCCCCCAGCAACACATTGTTAGGTTATCCTATATTCCATGTTCTAATGTGGGAAGTTTTCATAGAAACTGGGCAAAGAAAGTCTTGAATTAAAATTGGAGAATCATTTTAAAATACCCCTTTCACTAAGACTGATTACCAAAGTCTTTACCTAAATGATGAATGTCTTTGGTTAGGTGATAACATTACCATTACTTAAAGCCTACAACTTACGTTTCAATGATGTGTTTCAGTTATATTCCTCCACTTGCAAAATTAATATACACTCAATGTAAAATAACTTTACATAACCAATATACTACACAGCACAAAGTGTTTAATGTGCTGTTATCACCATCATAGTCTTTATATATTCCTCACTATCTGTAAACTTCACTACTTTTTTTTCTTAACAATATGTTATAAAATACATAAACAAAATGCAATTGTAAGAGATATTCGTCTTATTTGATATAACAGTGAATATATGTATATTGCTCTTAAGGAAAATAACATATACAGAAAATAGTATAAAGTCATGAGATTTGTCTCAGTAATTAAGAGTCACACTGCTTTTACATGGGACATGAGTTTGGTTAGCATCACCCATGTAAATAATCTCATAACCATCATAACTCTAATTCCAAGGGACCTGATGCATTCTTCTAGTCCCTGTGAGTACCTGCACATACAGACACACAGGCATACAGATGCACATACAGACACACACACATGCATACACACGCACACACACACACACACACATACACACACAAGAATATGAAATAAAACTTAAAAATACATTATAACATATAGAAAACTGTCAGGAATCTAAGGAATCGGTGACAGTAATTCAGTGTTTATTCTTTCATCTTTATTATAATAAAATATTTTAATACCTTTAGAATATACTAATCTACAAAAACAGTCCAATATACTTAATTCTCACATTGATAATTAGCTTGTTTTACATTTTCTTGTTAACACGGCCATAATTATCTTCTTTATGAACACTTTGTGTATATTCCTATTTTTATCAGTATTGTATTTTTTCATGGAATATATTCTGATTAAGATTTCCTGTCCCCTAACTCCTCCAAGATTCTCCCCACTCTCATTCCACCCAAATCTCTCTCTCTCTCTCTCTCTCTCTCTCTCTCTCTCTCTCTCTCTCTCTCATGTGAAAACAAATAGGCATCTAAAGAAAGAATTTAAAACGTAATTAAAAAGATAGGGCCTGTTATACACAAAATCTACAGAATATATTCCTGTGTTAGGAACATGTGTGTCTCTGCATTTATATAAATAAGCTATTTATATATATATTTATATATATTTATTATATAAATAAGCTTATATAAGCTTCCTATGATTTTATTTTTGTCCTTTATATTTTGTTTATTTTGTCTTATTCCAGGTTGTTTTGTTTTATTTTATAATTATTCTTTTTCATAGTTTATTTATTTTATGTATACTGGTGATTTACCTGTGACTGTGTATGTGTGAGCACATCAGATCCCCTGGAATTTGAATTACAATCTTGACCTGCCATGCAGGTGCAGAGAATTGAACCTTGGTCCTCTGGAAGAGTAATCAGTGCTCTTAACCAATGACCCATCTCTCCAGCCCCCTTATTATTACTCTTTAATGTCTGTTTTCTAAGAAGAGACAGAAAGGATAGGATTCAGATGGGAGGGAGATAAGAGGACTCTCTGAGGAACTAGGGGAGGGGGAACTATAATCAGAATGTATTGTATGTCACTAGATTTATTATCTCTTTTACAGGTTTCATAATAGAGAATCTGGGAAGCTAAGTAGCTTCTTTAAAGCAAAGAGACAAGAGATGTGACAAGGACTCAAATTCTGTCTGAAACTCACACTTCTTTCTATGCTATTTTTAGTTATAATATTCCAACCAAACTTGATTTCCTTCAGTTAAAGACAATAATCAAGTTTGGCTCTCACAAACTTGAAAGATAAATGAGGGGTGTTGATTAGCAGGTTCCTTTTTAAAGGTAACTCCAAATTATCTCAGCATCAAACTAAATCTTTCAAACCTAACACATATTGGTCATCTGCTACTGACACCAAGGGACACAGAGAACAAAAAGAGAGCCAAATAGCCACAAAAAAATCAGGTAGCACATGGTAATACCAATTTAAAAAAAATCATGATTTGTAGTACTTACCAATACTTAAAAGTGTCTGCTTTCAAATTTATCACCAAGCTTTTAATACCATTAAGCATGATTTTGTAGAAATTTGCATATGGGCTTGACATGGAAGACATCCCATAAAATCTTAGGAATAAGTCTTGGTACATCATATTTGTTACAATGAAGAGTTCAGTTATTCTTGAATCTTTGTGTTGTATTTCATGACTGAAAACATAGAAGGTACTGGGGATAAGATAAAGCAGACATGGCTTCAATCAGGTCTGAAGAAAACACTGCAAGTTAGTAGTAAGAAAGGCATGTAAACACTTTCCTGTGATATATGAGTAATAATAGAAGCATATCCTAGAAACAGTGATGATATATTAGCATATTAAAGTGATCAGCTCTACTCCAGAAGGCCATCTGACTCTGCCGCATTTAAGTCTATAAATTTTATCCCATGTTGACACTAAACAATCTACAGCAATGAAGAAAAATACTGTAAATAATCTTCCCTGGGTTAATGATCTTCACAGTGTAAATGTCATCTGTTACAGGTCTTGGGGTTTCTGTCTGTCTGTATCCTCCTCTTGTTAAGCATGCAACACAAAGACGTCCTCACTGCCTCTTCTAACTACATTAAATTTGTAGATAAAGACAGAAGCTGTTTTTAGAAACTTTTATAAACATTACCAAGGGAGATACTTTCATCATTTATTCATATGCAGGCTCTTTATTTTTTATTTATTAATGAAGTTTAGAAAATGGTTCTTGAGCATAAAGAGGCTTTCTTATAAAAATAAAGTGTGACAAATCTCCAGTCCATTGACATTGTCCCAAGCTAGTCCTAGTGTTCACCTTTGGAATAGAGAGCTACTCCCTACCCACTCCAGAAAAAAAATCAAAGAAAGAAAGAAAAAGAAACCACAAAATACAATCACCATCTTAATCTGTATGTATAATGATACAATGGCAACTGAGATAAATTCACAGAGTCACAGGACACAGATAATTAGGTAGTTTAGATTATTTCATTTATTTGAAGAAAATTATTGAGTATATTTCTAATTCAGAAAAGGAATAAACCCATTATTTTACATACAAGCTAAAAAATATTTCACACATAAGAAGGAATCACTCAGTGTGAGAGAACTGTGTTACAAAGACTTCAAACAATTGTGCCTGGGCAGTCAGATTAAATGAAATAAAATGTGCTTTTCAAACTGCATTCTGAAAATTGGAAAAGAACTAAAAGCATTGACATAGAAAAAGTAGTTTTGTTCAAATAGTTTTAGGAAAAACTATACTCTAGAATTCATTCTTAGAGATTTACAGTATTGTTAAATGCAATACAATGCTCAAAAAAGTTTTGTAGCTAGGGAACTATTTTAAATTTAATTAGCTTCCTTGGTTTCAGCAATAGTTTTGAACCAAGGCACTACTAATTGATGACATATCTCTACAACCCATAGAACATCAAATTTGGATAACTAGAATATGTACTAGAATGTTGTTAATGTTTTTGAGCCACAGATATTTTATCTTCATCAATTCCACATCCTATTCTATCACGGCCATAGTTTATCCAGCATAAAGTTTCCTACAACCAAGACTGAATTATCTTAGAGGCATATCATCATCTTTTCTTATCTATTTTCCCAAATGAATCCAGTTTATTATTCAGAGATTACCACAATCAACGTTTTCATAGAATACTTTTATACCACACAACTAGCTTAGAGTATTTGTCACTAATTTTACTTGATGATTATATGTCTCCTACATGTGAGGTAAAAATATCAAGAAAATGTGATTTACTTTTGTTTATAGTTGCATTTACCATAGTGATTATGATATCTATTGCAGAATGGTTGCTTAGTAAATCTTGCTCAAATGATTGAAATTTTAAAACTATGAGATGCTTAAGCATATCTTCTTTCTGAGTGTCTTAAGTATTATCCTGTGTAAAATATTTTTCCAATACTTAAATAAAGCTAGAAGAAATATTTATCATTTTCATAACTTTTACAAAGCATGGAAAGTGGGTAGAAAACGATCGGTGAATGGGTAAATTAAGTCTCATTGTAGTGAGTCAAAGGTCCACAGGGCTGAATCTGGTAATTAACAGGAAGAAATGATTGACCTGATGATCCCAGTGATGAATTCACAGTGAGAATTAAGAACAAAAGGCCCAGCAAGAGTAATTTTCTTATTAGTCAAAGCATGTGCACACACAGAGACACATAGACACAAGATCTCTCTCTGTCTCTCTCTCTCTGTTTCTCTCTCTGTTTCTCTCTCTCTCTCTCTCTCTCTCTCTCTCTCTCTCTCTCTCTCTCTCTCTCTCTCTGTCTCTAGCTTATATTACTGGTGCAATAACCAGCATGAGTAGTAAGTTGCTGACACAAATTTAAAATAACTTGTCCTGTTAGCAGGAATGACTCCAGAATTCTGGAGCAGGGTTAGGTAGAAACACTAACACTGAAGTACAACTATTCCATCTTATCTTCATAACTTTCAGTTGTTAATTTTTCTGTGGTTTGGTTTTACTTATTTATTTATTTTTAAGCTGTAAATGAATTAAAATATGTTTCAAAGTTGAAGGACTCATGGGACTGAGAAACTGGCTGCTTTAATGAACTTAACTGTTATTATCAGTCTTGATAATAGAGATAGTAATATGACAGGTACAATAATTCTGTACTGAGTTTGCACAAGAAGGTTTGATTATAGAAGTCTTAGTAGGAATATTGCAAACTTTTCATCAATAGACCTCTAGGAACAGATAGACTTGACTGGTAGTTTTTGTGTAATAGTTGAGAGGCCCTCAAATTGTTTGCTTTCCATTCTTGGGATTTAATGTATTGGAAAAAAAAGTAAACGAATGGTACCTGAGAATTATCCAATACTGTACTTAAAATGAGTACCTAGCACAAAAATAAGTGAGAATTTCATAGGTAGGAAGCTTGCTTCATAGTAAGAGAAACCAAGGTGCAAATCTAAGAAAAGACAGACCTAGGACAATATGGTGATATTTTATTTGTACTAAAATGTTATTTGTATGTTAATAAATAAAGTTGTCCGAGGGTCAGAGGTATTAGCAAGCCATAGGAAAGCTGGGCAGTGGTGGTGCACGCCTTTAATCCCAGCACTTGATAGGCATAGCTAGGTAAGTCTCTGTGTGTTCAGAGATACAGCCAGCAATGGATACACATGCCTTTAATCTCAATACCAACCATAGAAGACCTGGAGGTCTGTACAGACAGGCAGTGATGAGGCAGTCATGTGGTTGGGTTTATAACCAATGAGAAGGCAGAACCAAAAGTCTTTATAAAGACTTTAACACAGGAAGTAGCTCTCTTTCAGAGATGTAGGACCACCTCAGGAAGAAGGGTAAGGTTTTAGCTCTTTGCTCTGACCTCTTGGCTTTCTTCTTTGCATTGGTTCTGTGTTTCTTATTTAATAATACAGTTGGATACATCTACAGGACAATGTGCTAAGTACTTTCAAATATTTGAAGTGGTAACATAGGAAACTATAGACCTCTGAGTCTCCTGAAACAGACACAGCTTACAGAGAGACATAACTTCATCACTGTTACAAAGCAAGCAAGCAAGCAAGCAAGCAAGCAAGCAAGCCAACAAACAGCTACAATTACAAGAATTACAACTTTAAGCAACCATAGCTAGCCCAATAGGGACAAATGGCCTCACAGAGTAATGAACATTTTACTTGGGGAGTTGTGTAAGGTTCCACCACACACCAATGGATAGGAATATAATGAACTATTTTAAGGATCTGCCCAGGCCTCTACTTTTTTCTTCTTTTTGTAGCTCCTAGCTTCCTGTATAAATTCCCCCCGTTATTCTTACATGTTCTAACTCAAGAGTCTGACAATGGGAAGAATAGGGATGTTGGCGAATAAACATTGAAGAAATGTCTTTTACCTTAGGGCAAATTTTCGTTCAAAAAATATTTTCTCATAAACACCTACACATTCAAATTTCTGATATTTACACAGATTCCTTGACTCATTATGTCTGCGTATTGGGCAGAGACCATAGAGCACAGTTCATCTTAAAGGTGTGTGGAAATTTCAGCAAAATGCCACACTTCTAAATGAAGGAGATCATCTAATGCTTGAGAACATTAAATCTCCCTTCATTTCAAAGGTAGATTTTCTTGATGTGGAGACCACAGCTGGAGAAACCCAGGAAACAAAATACAAATGTCAAGGCAGGAATTGTCCTTCACTAAAGGTAAACAGCAGCTCTGGAAGACAGAATTTGGTGACTTGAAGCTAGTAAAGCTTTTCTATGACTAGGCTGAGAATAATAAGCATAATATTATTGTCATTTTGGGGAGCAGAACTGTGCTATGCATTCCACCTGGGTTGGCTTAATATTTCATTATGGATGTGTCATGAAGGACCTAATAATTCTGATCTTTTTCAAGTTAATGAAGTTGATGTTAATAGCAGGCAATATAAAAGAATCACAATGCTCAGATATGGCACAGACGGTATTCAGTAGCATGGAGATTTTGAAAGTTTGGTTTTGATTTAATGCTATACTATTTAAAAACTTCTGCTGGGGCTGGAGAGATGGTTCAGCAGTTACTGGAGTATATTACTGTTCTTAGAGAGAACCTGAGTCTGGTTCCCAGTATCCATGTCAGGGGTCTTACAACTCCAGCTTCAGAAGAATCTGACAATGCTGGAAACTGCAGGCTGATTTGCCCTGGCATATACAGCAGTGAACAACAAGGTACTCTGCCTAAAAAATGATGTGAAGGGAGAACTGACACAAGGTTCTTTTCTAATCTTCACATATTCCATAGCTGTCATGCCTGAACATACACAAACAAGTACCCATACCCACTTACATACACTGCTTGCACATACTTGCACACCCACACCCACACACCCACCCAACCTCCACACAACCCCCCCCCACACACACAACATGGATACAGACATAGAGTAACTCAAATCCCATGGCTTTGCTCCTTGTATCTTCCATTGGAAGTCTTCTTCATGTTTTTCTTGCTCCTTCCTTCCTGCACTTCTGCTATATCTAGCTAAGTGCCACCCCTCTGCTACACCTAATGGTTCCAGTCTTCCTCTTACTCTTCAGTCTGGAGCCAAGTCTGCTTGGCTAGAACTTTTTTGATTTTGATTTATATTTCAGTTCAAATACCACTTATTAAGACAGACTTCCTTATTTTGATTAATCTCTGATCTTCCATGGTTGTACTAATCCTCACTGGTATGCTATTTTTCTTAGCATTTCTGCAATATGGAATTGTAGTATGTATAAGATATTTTTTCTGTGTTTCAGTATAGTTCTTTATAGGCTGTCTCCTTACTAAAAATCCAAGCTCCATTAGCTTCAGGAATGTGGACTATTTTGATCTGATGGGTTTATTGTTACTGTTATTTTATTTTTTTCACTTAATAAACTTTGCTGGGCACATTATAAGCACAACATAAATATTTCTTCAACAATGGAGTGCTGTTATGATATTGTTTCCTTCACCTCAAACCAAATGGTATTATGCTTTTTAAAGCCTGTTTTTTTTTAATTTTTTTTGCCTCCACAGTGGTTAGGCTTAGCTAACTAATACTCTTCACTGTATTACTTACAATATCCTAGTCATGTATTACTAGTTTGTTCCTCTGTATTCCTACTGGTTTTTCTTTCTAATGTGCAATGAGTATCCTCACATTAACTTATTTTTATACTAAAAATTATTTTAAAATATGTAATTTAAAAAGACACATGTAATAATGTAATAGTTTCATCCCTACAATATGAACCCATCTGACTGGGTTCAGATGGGATAGTCTTGTGAGTTTGAACATGCTTCTATTTCATAACTCCAGTCTTTGGATCCCCAAACCCTTGGCAAAATTTGCAATGACTATGCTAACTTTTTCTGAAGCACTTCCTGAATTTTGGCAGGTTATAGCACATAGTATATAATCAGGTGATCAGGTCAAAATTTCTGCCATTTCTTTTAGCTTGTGATCTCTAATGAGGAAACCATGGTGAATTTTTATAATCCGGTTGGTCGGTGCCTCTTGAAAAATGTTTTTAAGTGTAGAACAACAACATAAGCTGTGTTCTATCAAGTTCACAGTCCTATTTAAAACACATACTTACTGTAATAATTCTATGAAATCAGCATTGATTTAGGTGCTAGATAATGGTTTTTTTTTTATTCTTTGAGTAATGTCATTCTGCTCACATATTAGGAAACTGAAGCTGTGAATAGTTCTGTGACAAGAGAATTTTTAAGAAATATGTATTGAATAAAAGGTGTTTGAGTGACTCTAAAGTCAAAAACTTTTCTCCCCAAATAAAAAGGTATTATTTGACTTTAGGGTAATGAAAAAGAAATGGAACAATTGAAACTTGTTCCTAGAATGTTCTCTACTTCATCCTCTCCTCTGCAGATGCCTTGACACCTTAATTCTGCCAAAGGCTACAACTCATTAACTCTCTGAGATAATGATATCAGCCATTCAGGACATGTTTAAAGTTACCATGGCTGGTAAACATTTTTCACAATTACTGACACATTTTTCTCCCTGAAGAGTTATCTTTAAGGCTCATCAATTTAACTAGTTGTCCATCTGGAAACAAAATCCTCTGTTCTCTATGGCAGATTATTTTTGAAGTTTTCATATTTGTCTGTTTGAACTATATCAATCTCATGTGAGATCTTAAATTGCTTTGGACATTGGTGTAAGTTCTGACAAATGGTGAACAGGCAGATATAATCTGTGGCTGTGGAAGTCATTATAGGGCATATCTATAGAAAAGATATGGCATAACTAGGAAAGAAGTAGTGATAGAGCAGGAAGTATTGCAGAGATATATAAACCACCACTGGGGCAAAGAAGATTTTTTTCTGAGGAAAAGATGAAGATCAATAAGAGTAAGATGAAGATTGATGGAGGAGGCTGACTGACTCTGAAGTGAGGGAATGAAGTGATGAGAATCCAAGAAAAGGAAGCAAAAATTGTAAGTCTAGTCAAATGAGCAGCTGAAGAGATCTAGAGTAGCCATACCAATTGGAAGGGTAAACTATTACCAGTGCTTCTGGGCAGTAGAACAGGGATCAGGTCACTTCAAATCATTATAAAGCATTGGAAATTTATAGGTTAAGACAGTGCAGAGCTACAGGTTTAAAGGAGAGAATGTGGTTTATGCTTTGGTTAATTTTGCTGGCAGCAGAAGTAACTGAAGATTATAAGTGAAAGTGGGACTTGATGTCAGAAGTAAAAATAACACTCAGGAGGCAGTTTGGGTGGTTCCCGGTGAGTGATAATGATTATATATTATGGACAAGAAAGGATACATTAGGAAAGGTGACAGAATGTATTTAAATAACTCAGAACTATCACACAGCTAGGGACAGGTTGGATAAAGAAAGGAAAGTCAGCACTGAGCTTAGCTCTCACAGTCCATTCTCTTTCATACACTCACAGGATGTATAGTTGCCCTCCTTACGCAGATATAAGATGCAACTTTCATGCTCCCCATGTCTAGAAGAGCATACTACAAAAGGTGCATCAACTGATTGATTTCCAGAAGAGCAAAGTGTGAACCTAGGGACAGAAAGGTACTAGAGAAAGGTATTTCAACTTTCATTTTCACTTTTTAAAAATCTATAGTACTGTTTGTCACATTAAATTTTAGTTTACAGAGTTCCATTTAGTTATAGTCAGATTAAGTAGAATTTGCTGAAACAAAGAACTTGTGAAGTGCCCTTTGTCTAACCTGAAATAAACAAAATATTTGTAGTGAAATAAAACTAGCATTATGTAGTCCACTGAAGTAATTGGAAACCATCTCTTATTCTATCTCCCAAAGTAATTTAAAATACTGTATAATTTATAATCTAGAAATCCTACTTTCCTAAATATATGTACTCTTATATTGTGTAATCTTTATTTTTTACATTTTCCTTTTATTGATTTTCATACAATATATCCTGATATGGATTGTTTAATTCAGGACTCCCAAACTTCTTGGGATTTGGCCATAGGTCCTAATTCCTTTCCACAGAAATCCAAAGGGCAACTGGTAGTGAGGACAAAAACTCTTACATGGAGATATTTTGCAGGAGAACTGATAAGAAAAGAAGTTCTTTCTTGGTATTGTGTCTCTCTGTAGAATTTTTATTCAAATAACATCTCATATTCTCTCCTGATTTATTTTCCCTACAGAGAAGGAATGGGATCATAATGGTGAGTTTCATAGAAGAAGGAGAGTATGTGTATCTGGGCCAGGCCTCTCTGTTTCATAGCCTCTATTACTTTGCACCATCACCAGCACTTTCCTGATGTATATAGCTGAGAATAATTCATAGCTCGTTGTAAAAAGAGTTGTCCTCAAAACGTATTTCTATACATGCCCTGACCCCATTTTCTTATTAATTCTTCCATATCCATTTCTTTTTGTCTTTTATTTATATCTTGTTTTAATGTATCTTCAATTTTTTCACTTATGTACTATTCCTTTATTTGGGTTCTCCCTCTTCCATTTCAACATGAAATAATAAATGATGTGTGAGTATTTAAAACAAGTTTGTTCTTTATTGTGCTCCCTATTTCTCCTTAGTACGTCTTTCAAAAGAAATAAACACAATTTCATACTTAAAAACGTTTCATTTCATTATTCTAAATTACCTGGGAATCTGTTAATTTCTGAATAACCGTCTCCTTTTGTAAATTTGATTAATTTGAAAATATGCATTCAAGGCTCTCCTTCATCTGCCAATTACACGTCTTTGAGAGTTAATTTTTATTGCCTTCATATTTAGATCTGTCCTCAAGCCAAATCAGTCTTTACAGTTTCCAAAATATTCTGGAATTTTCCCTGGAACACTCTCAATCTCTTTGAGTTCTTACACATTGTACACTACGTTAAGAAAGGACTTAAATGTACTTTTCTAAAAGGTTAACCTTGATATACTTTCATATTTATATACCGCATAGCTATGTACATAGGCATCCTACCAAAAGATCTTTCTAAAATTTTCTACTTGAAAAAGTTTTTTCCATCATTGTCTTCTGTCTTAGTCATCCTTCTACTGCTGTAAAAAGAGACCATGACCAAGGCAGCACTTATAAAAGAAAACATTTAATTAGGGACTTGCTTTCAGTTTCAGAGGTTATTCCATTATCATCATGGCAGGGAACATAACAGAAGACAGGTGTGGTGTTGGAGAAGTGGCTGAGAGTTATATCCTTATCAGCTAACAGAAAACTGTGTAGTGAGTTGAGAAACCTGGCTTGGGCTTTTGAAAACTAAAAACCAGTGGCACTCTTCCTCCAACAAGGCCATTATGGTTTGAAGTAGACAAGATAGCACAGGAATAGTAGCTGAGAGTTTTACATGCTGGTCCACAGGCAACAAGGAGAGAGAGAGAGAGAGAGAGAGAGAGAGAGAGAGAGAGAGAGAGAGAGAGAGAGAGAGAGAGAGAGAGAAGGGGAGGAGAGGGGAGAGAAGAGAGGGGAGAGGGGTGAGGGGAGAGGGGAGAGAAGGGAGAGGGCAGAGGGAAGAGAAGGGAGGAGAGGGAGAGAAGGGAGAGGGGAGAGGGAAGAGAAGGGAGGAGAGGGGAGAGAAAGGAGAGGGGAGAGAAGGGAGAGGGGAGAGAAGGGAGGAGAGGGGAGAGAAGGGAGAGAGGGGAGAGGAGAGAGGAGAGAGGGAGAGAGTCTTGGTGTGGTATGTTTTTTTGAAACATCAAAGTCCAGCTTTAGGAACTCCCTCCCTCCAGCAAGGCCATACTTCCTTATCCTTCTCAAAGTGTGCCACTCCCTGGTAACTGACCATTCAAATATAAAAGCCTTTGGGGGCCATTCTTATTGAATCAATGCATAAAAAGCAAAACATATTTTCCTCCCTGAAGAGGAAATCAAGAGTGCATCAAGATTAATTTACTTAAACTATGAATTGTGCATAAGATAGACCAGGTTTTCTTTCTGCACAGTTCAGGAAGCATATTTGGCCTTGCTCTGATAATATCTACATTGCTTGCACTATGGGATGGTCTATACAATTTGGTTTAGCATTTTTAGATATTTCTATGTGAACAGCAAAATCTAGACCTATCTGTTGTCAAACTTCACTTGTTTCATTTAAAATGATGCAGAATGATAGACTACAATAGATTATTTTGTACTTTCATCATTTTATAATATAAGCAGCCTACTTTGGTGTCATGAGTGACTTCCAGCCCATGAGTGTTCCTGCTTCTGAAGATACCATATTTCCATATTTCTTTTTGTTTTCTGAGACAATATATTTGGCATTCTGTACTCCTGTACTCAGTAAGCTGTAAATAAATGTTGGGTAACTGAGCAAGCAAAAAGAGCCTTCTTTGATATCTGCATTTTAAATACAAAGAAGAGACATTTTGAAGTGTGGAAGATATGAGAACAGACATCCAAGTAGAGGGCGTTTGTATCCTTAGTGACTCACATGTCATGTTGACACAGAGTCCTGGGCCACTTGCTAAGAAATGGAAAAGAAATTTGATCCAACTTATAATTAAGGACAAAGGAAGACATGGAATCTTCAAAGCCATTCACAAAGAAAAGGTGATGCCAGAAGGAACTTCAGGTAAGGTAAAGTATTATCATGTATGTTCATTTTCAGGACACACAATATCCAATGCTAAGGAGAATTCAAATGTGATAGGATTAAAAATTCATAATAATAGGTGTCATGATGACTTGTAAAAATTTCAAAGGCTACCAAATTCATTGTTTGTAAAGTAAAAACTGATAAAAAAATTTTATCATTCAAATTTTCTGCTTCTCCATGACCAGAAATCATTCTTTCTGACCCTTGAGGTTTCAATAATTTTTTGAGGAAAAAAATAATGCTGAGATTTCACACCATTTGTTCTATATTTCCTTCAAATATCATTTTCAAAAATCAAAAATCATTAACATCATTTTCCATTATTTGATTACCCATATTCAACTTTAATTTTTAGCTCAAAGTATTTCTTCTGCTTAATAAAAGAAATCTTATCATTGTATTCTTATATTAAGTTTTTAAAGTATATGGGTGTATGTCTGTATGAATGACTGTCACATGTTTGAGGAACTTTCAGAACGCCTGAAACTGGAATTACAGGCAGTTTCAAGCTGCCAAATGTGGGTGTTATGGACCCAACCTTTGGAAAAAAAAACAGTGTTTTAACTAGCACATCAATTCTCCAGCCTCAACATCTCATCTTTTAAATACAGTTGTACACAGTAATACTGTTTTCCTTCTAGGTAGTACCTCATAGCTATTTTTTCTATGAATCTCAGTTTTATTTTATTTATTTTGTTCTTGAGTGGTACAAGTTTTTCTCCACAGTGTAGTAATGGACTCAGGAAAGTCAAGGTCCTTTTGCTTTGGTTTTCTGCAGATAGGTTATCATGGAGATGGCAGTTGGCTGACCTGTGGTAATATGAGGAATAAAAGGCCAGGGAGATGTATTTGGTTGTGCATTTATGTATGTGTGTTTGTGCATATCACTGTATATGTGTGTGTTTGTGTGTTCACACGTGGTTGTGCTAATTTCCCTCTAATTCTTACTCTGTGAACAATTTTTGTTTACCTATATGCTCTCTATTTCTCCTTCCCTCACTCTTTTCCTTTCTGCCACATATAAATTATATCAAAACAACTCACATATGAAATGTGATATGATGATCATAATATACAAATTTTATAGCATTTTCTTTTTGAGGAGAAAAGTAGATGTGAAGTAATGTGATCAGTTCCCAAAATGTCCAGTCTAAATTTATCATTAATATTTAATGTTTTATTTGTACTATGTATATATTGTACATATATTTTTATTTATAATATATGAAGGTTTTATTTATATATGTGAAACCTGAATTTGAGTGATAGAACTTTTAATATAGAACTGCACTTAAAGAGATGATGAGCAGCAATAATTCATGCTTACATGAATTTAATTATTTCTTCGTGGACTGGTCAGTTCCTTTCTATATAGGTATTATTTTTCTTGCATCATTCCTCCCATTGTTTTGGGAAACTTTTATCTTACATTAATCCCAATTCATCAAAATACCAGAAAATAACACCAGGATTACCATTAAGATAGGGTTGGCAAAGAAAAATGTATTCTTGTGGAATTAGGAGTATGTAAAAAAAAATGAGTGAGTGCCACATTTACCATTTGAAGTTACAGAAAGGGAAACAGTAAACATTTGAAATTTAATCTCTTGCTTATGCTCCATCAGATTTTCCAATAGCTCTCTTGTGAGACAAGTGTGTCTTGCATAACTGCCTCATTTTATAGAAGTAGAAATCAAATCCTGAACATAAAATTTGGAGGACATTTTCCTACTGCAAAAATATAAAGACCTGTGTATATGCAAATACTGATTTGTAGGCACATGCCCCATTACACTTCATTTCCCTGACTGATCCTCCAGCACACACAGTGTATGCTCAATCAAGTCCAAAACATGTAGAAGAGGAAAAAGATTCCCAGCTTGTTTAAATACATTGTGATATACACACAGTCCTGAAATTATAGCTTCATCTTATAATAGAGCCTGCTTCAGGTCCTGGTATTAATCAAAAACTGAATAAATGAAAGTCCATGCCAGATAGAGGAGGGCAGTTAACTCAGGTCACAACTCCAGCATTATAACCCCAAAGGTGAGACTGTGCTTTGCAATTAGTGAATAGAGGAATGAGAGTTGACAGAGGCAAGCTGATGAATATACAATACTCTTGGACTTCCTCCAGTTGTTTTTAAAAGCTCAAACCTCGAGCTTGACCACAGACTCTTAACTATACCTATTCCTAGAATTTCTCAGTCATGACCCCTTTCTCTGCTATAGATTTATAATTTCTAGAATGCTACAATTTTACAACTAACAATAAATAAGAGCATGTATCTAGATCCAGGAAGGAGTTTGTTTTCAGATAAACTTTAAGTCTTTCAAGATAAATGAAAATTCTGTAGCCTTTTGTTCACATTTTGCTCTTAGAATTACTTCACACTGATAATGTGTGCCCCAACACTCCTGGTGCACCTGCTACACAGGTCTTCTCAATCTCTTAAAATATATCCTTGGAGATTTTATGCTAAATTTTCCCTTCTTTGGACTATTTCCCTTTTAATCTTTGTATAGCATCCTTATTAATTGTTAGTTCTTTTTAAAAATATCACCTTTTCAGAATACAGTGCATTTATCTTACTTAAAATAAGCTATTGGATGAAGATGCCAAGGTAGACTTAAATACAAAAACAAAATTATCAGGGAATGTAAACATCAAAGAAAATAGGTAAGGACCTAGATGACTATCAGGTAATAATCTAGTTTTGAGCCAGAACGAAATTGAAGGATACAACACAGATAAAAATCATTCAAGTTGAACAGCATAGCACATAGTGATAGACAAATCCTTGAGCCAATGTTGCATATTAGAGGATTCAATAATGTCCCCTGAACAATATTGCTTTTAATCCCAATTGGTGACTGATAGAAAAAACTCATGAGGAAAATGTCTTGGTTGTTTATTAACTGACAGCATCCAATGATCACAAGCATACTAATATGGAGAGCTTGGCAATACATTTTCATGAATATCACAGATCCTTCTGTGCACTTTCTTTTCCTATAATATTACTCTATTTTATTTTCTTCATTCCACTGTATGTAATTAACAATTATGAGTACAATTTTCTTTTGTTGACCACAATGGGTCAAAAATATGTATAATGAGAACATTATAATTATAATTATTCTTAAATATTAGATTCATAATAGATATAAAATTACTTGACTTGTGAAATTATTGAGTCAGTAATTAATATGTAGATCCTCACTAATCAAAATATGCTTTGAAAGGTAACCATAAAATATGCTTCTAAATGACCTTTGATGAATCTCTAACAGAAACATCCTATTGTACATCATGATATTATAGTACTATACCTTTTAAAATATTTGTTTATTTTAAATCTTAAACTATGTATCTGCATGTGAATCTATATAAGGGTATGTGTACAGGAGTGCAGTTGCCTTCAGAGGCCAAACATGGTCATCAGATTCTGTGAAGCTATAGTTACAGGTGGTTGTGAGCCTCTCAATGTGGGTGCTAGAGACCAAACTCGGGGATTTTAAAGGGGCAGTAGCCTCTCTTAATTACTAAGCAATCTCTTCAGTCCCATAATCATATTTTTTGAAGAGCTATCCAGTAATATCCAACAGCAAACAGTCTGCCCTCAAAATAAACACATACAGGTAATATAAAGATTGAGAAGGTTTTATTTTTGTATTTAGGAATATATATGTATATTTGTATAAACAAATATATATGTAACAAAAATTTTAACAAGGAGACTATAATTTGAAAAAGAGGAAGCACTGGGTGTTGTTATGTGGGAGGGCATGGAAGAAGGAAAGGGAAGGTGAAAATGATGTAATTATTTCATAATCTCATGTCTTAACGGCAATGTTTCATTCTATACTCTGTCTAATCAAACACAAAGCCTACAGTTCTAACTACTCCTGCTCACATATTACAGCAAACTCAAACCTCAACTAATTCTAGCCAATGAGGCTAGTCTAATGACAAATTTTGGAAGAGTCGTAACATTTATAAAATGCTTACTTCCAAATGAACACCAGCATAGATAACTCGTTTCAAGTACTTAAGAGTGTAGTGGATACTTTCTAGCTAGTTAATGACCCGGTTCCTTCATTTTGTCCTGAGATTTCACATCCATCCAAACATTTCTTGCCATTTTAAAGATTCACATTACTCACATTTTAGATATTAATGGGATCCTCTTTGTCTCTGAAGATTTCTAAGACATTTTCGATGAGAAAAAGAGCACAGCATTTACACTTCTTTCTCTGCAGTTCTTATTAATTATTTCTTTGCTGCAAGATAAAAACTTTATGAAGTAAAAGACTGGGGCAAACATTAAGTTCTACATTTAATGCTTAATTGGTGTAAAGTGAATGTCAGTGATCTCAAAGATACAGCAAGTGACTTCTTTGTCAAAATCTTTGAATTATCATCAAAATCTACATTATTCTATTGTACTATGCATAACATGATACTTATGCCACCAATTAGATGATGTGTTTGGGGTTCTGAGCTTCAGTTGGTAAAGTGGTTTCTGTGCATTCATGAGGACCTGACTTCAGATTCCAGTTCCTTAAGTGAAAAAGCTGGAAAAGATAGGAAAGCTTGCATAATGGCTGTAATTCAGCTCTGGAGAGAAAGGGACAGGAGAATCACTGACCAGAAAGCCTAACTGGCCAGAGAATTTAAAAAACAAACTTTGACTAAACCAGAAATAATTCGTGGAGTTAAGAGTATGGGCCATCGGTTTGTTCTTGCTCTGCAAATCTAGTGTTCAAATCCTCATATCCCATGTAGATGATAATTTCAACCATGAAAGATAGAGACAATGTGTTCCCAGAAAAATATGTCTAGTGAGACTAGTCATATCTGTGAGCTCTGGGTTTGCTTGAGGAACTCTTCCTACATGAATCATTTAGAATAGCTATGAAGGATAATTCAGAGCATCAATCTCAGATTTTTCATGCACATGCACACATGTGAATATGCACCTCTATACATATGTACACACATGTACATCTCTGCATTACAAAATACACATTCCATACTCAAATATTTACACATGAAAAATGTGGAAAAAAAATAAGGTACACAATGATCCATGGAGAAGATAATAGTCTAGAGAGTCTGTAACAAACATTCATATGTGACTTCCTGCACATATGTTTAAATATTCACAAACAAACAAACATGCATTCTTGAGTATATTTCATTTTCATACATATATATGTATGCATATATATATATATATATATATATATATATATATTCAGATAATATTTATACAACATCATGCCTACCAGTGCCCAGATGGTTTACATCTGGATCATTTTCCCCAGGAGGCAAGTTTGTCACATTCATGACTGTGTCTCTACTGCTTCTGTCCTTAGAATACATTGCAAACCCTTCATAATTTTGGACCTTATGCTGTCCATACACTTCTATTTCTCTAATCCCGTTTCTCTTTATTTGTGTCAGAATACACATTTGATACTGTCAGGGATGAGTTTCCATTTCATCTAGAAATCTTCCATTTGGAATTTCTCCTTTCACCTCCTTAATCTGGATTTCTCCAACCAGTACATTTGGGCACCAGTATAGAAATCATTCATTGGAGGAAGCTTACATTGACCTGCCTCCCTCCTACTTATACTAGGACTCCTTATCCTGGGCTCGCATAATGATTTTCACTTTCCCATTATTGGATTTCACATTGTATTACAATTGATTTATTGTGTGGAACAGAAGGTTTGAAATATCTTGCTTCATTATACCTTTGGGGCTTGGAGAATACCTGAGTGTAAGGAGATATTTGTTAAACAAAGGGAATGAAAGGAAAGACAGTTAAAATGAAAGAAGGAAGTCAGGAAGGAAAATTGGAAAGGATGGATTGAGGTAGCAAGTCAGAGGAGGGGGAATGCAATGAGAAGACAAGATGAAAGGATCAGATGAAGAAGGTTCTCATCAACAGCCAACTTACTTAGAATATATTGTTAAATGAGTGAATCAGAGTCTGAACATGTTTCATCTTACTGGCCACAGTTAGTGGGAAAAAAGTCACATTGTACTTTGTATTGCTAATGAATTATGAATCATTACTATGCTGTGATAAGTTTATGGAATTGTTCTTGTCCTTTCAAAATTACAGGGAAAAAACGTAGTACATGTTCATATAGTTTACACTGCATTGTCCCTCAATGCCCCCCAGTGGAAGAGTCAAACACTAAGGCAAGAAGGAAAGCTAAACTTAGCAATGTCCTGGGTAGTTATGAGTTCAGGGATATGGGCCGACTGAGTCCAGGGGATATTTCTATCTTTCTTTAGGTCTAGGTACTCTCCTAAGATTACTATCTCATACCCCCCCCCCGAAAATAAAATGAGCCAAAGATCACTGTGTTTCAACTCAGAGTCATACACTTGTGGTTTCACATTGGCTCTGCACATGCCTCTTCTAGAATCTGACTTTAACTTACATAAGATTAATGAGTTATGAGATGATGGCTATAGCTTTTTCTGGCTCTGACATCCTGTCCTCCCAGGCTTTCCACTCTGAGTGGGGCTATCTGAGCCTCTCTGTAGCTGGTTTGTCGTCTTTCATTGCTGTCATCCCCTCAGGATGGGACATCATCTCTAGCTGTCAAAGTGGTATCAGGCAGCCAGATATTCTCATTTACCCACAACTCTTTCCATCATTGGGATTCAGCATATCCAGTGGCGATTTACCACACGTCGTTAATAGTTTGCTATATTTTGTTGGCGGAATATGAAAGTTCATCAGCAAGCCTGCACACAGGGAAAGCATATTGAAATGAACATTACAGATCTGTCGGGCTGAAGTTTATGGCTTTTCTCAGTAATGCACTATAAGTAAAACAAGGCCTGATTGAGGCAGTCTCCTGGTTGACTCATTTGCCAAAGTGTAAAGACTGTTAAGGCTGAATTTATCTGCCTGCGTTAGGCAGACAGGGATGGAGGGTGGGGGTTTGGCAGATTGCTTTGGCTTAAGGGTATTACAGACAAGCTTGCAAGTTCCAAAGCTTTCAGCAGGTTTGGCCTCTTATCTTCTTATCGTCTTATAGATTTTGGAGATGTAGTACCCTGGAGTTTTAATACTCAGTTTGCAAATCCTCCTTTTAAAACCAATGCATTGAAATGCAATGGAGAGCCAAGAAGAAAAGGAAATATTCACAAAGGAATGACACTGCAAAAAGTCAAATAAATAAATAAGATGAAAGTAAAGGAGGAAGTGAGGTTCATTAACCCCAGTTATGAAGTAAGGTGGATGCAAAAATCTTCCCATCTTTCTTATTCCTCCACAGGCAAATTCCACAATGATCCAGGCTCCTTCTTCATGTGGGAGTTACATGCTCTGAACTGAACTTTGTAGTTGCCAACTCCATCTAAAGATATTGTAAAATCTGTGAGTCTAAATTAAAGCATTGGGAAAATTATTTTTTTTTTAATGTTTTATGTTTCTTCTCTTAGGCAAAGCATAGGAAGTTTGCAAATATGTACTGACTCCATTTCCTAGCACTATAACAGATCTGCTTTTGTGATTGGGGGAAGGTTGGATATTTTTTCTGTGGGAATTTCACAGGGAGGTTGGTCAGGACTCAGACTCAGGTGAAATGAGTATTAACTGATGTTATCTCACGGCAGGAAGTCAATCACTAAACCTTCAGGAAGGCTTATCCACAGCATTCACCTTGCCTTCTTCCTGAGTAGTCATTTGGTATTCTAGAAGCCAGAATCTATTTCTCATCCCAGTGCCATGCAGCTGTGGGTCACCTGGCTAATGCTGAGGCTATTCCACATTCCAGAGGCATAGAGCTATGGTCATTTGGCATTCCAGAAGCAATCTGAAGCTGCAGGTCATTCGTTATACCGTGGTTGGTTTGTGGCCTGAGGAGAGTAGAGCTTTAGTTTGTGTTACTTGACATTGGAAGCTGCAAGGAACATGTAACTCTGCTGGCATCTGAAGGATGGAAATGGACAAAAACAGAAAGAAAATAAAATGTAACTACAGAATACCCTTAATTAGTTCAAAGAACTGAGAGGTTTTAAAGAAAAGGAAATTCTGCAGTTAAAAATCCCAAAGACAGTATCATCCACACTCTGTGTGTGATTTCCATCTTTACATGGCTTATTACTTATATTACTTTTACTTTGTTTTTAAAGACTTTATTTTTTTAACTATTTCTTTATATAACTGCATATATTCCTTTTTATCTCTTCCTATCTACATTTTTACACATTTGTAAACACTTTAGAGTTTTATTTCATCTGAATCTGTCTTATTGTGAATTTATAATTCTTCTCTGACCAGGAGAGACTTTAAACTGTTAAACTGCATGGCTACGACAAAAAGTGGTAGCCTTGGCTACTGACTTCACCCACATCAGCTTTCCAACATCACAGTGGTAAGTTTACCACCAGCTCTGGGGGAGCCAGACGCAATATTGACATCCCACAACAGGCTAGTCATTCTAGTAAAATGGTTCAGTGAGAGAACAGGTTAATTTTTTTTTTTTTAAATTAAAGGTTATAAGGGAAGACACCAGATTTTTACCTGTGGCCTACAGAAGCGCGCGAGCGCACACACGTACTGTGAGATGTTGTTCTGTATATGCCGTGAATATGTGTTGTTATGATTAGTTGATTAATAAAATGCTGATTGGCCAGTAGCCAGGCAGAAGTATAGGTGGGCAAGCAGACAAAGAAAATTCTGGGGAAGAGGAAGGCTGAGTCAGGAGTCACCAGCCAGACACAGAGAAAGCAAGATGACAAGGCAGAACTGAGAAAAGGTACCAAGCCATGTGGTAAACATAGATAAGAATTATGTGTTAATTTAAGTGTAAGAGCTAGTCAGTAATAAGCCTGAGCTAATGGTCACGCAATTATAAATAATATTAAGATCCTGTGTGATTATTTTATAAGAGGCTACAGGACTGTGGATGAGAGATTTGTCCTGACCTCTGTTCAGGCCAGACACAGGAAATCTTCTGACTACACACACACACACACACACACACACACACACACACAACACACACACACACACACATGCCACATATACAAATGCAAACAACCTATAATACAGACAGACAGGAACACATACATGGTCATAGGAAAATAAAGAGATGTGCATTACAAAATACTGCTTGTAATATAGGGAAAAAAAAAAAAAAAAAAAAAAAAAAACGTGCCTGCAGATCAGAGTACAGAGTGAGCCATAGAAGTCAGGCAGTGGTGGCACACACCTTTATTTCTAGCACTGGAAAGGTTGAGACAGGAAGTGAAATGGCTGGGCAGAGAAAAAAGTAAAAGACTGGAGGAGACAAGAACTCACTCTTTCAGGTTGAGGATTCGGTGAGGTTCAAGAGGTGGTAGCTGCAGCTTGCTCTGCTTCTCTGAAATTTCAGCTTTCACCCTGATGTTTGTCTCCAGGTTTTTATTATAAGACCATTTAAGATTCCTGCAACAAAGAAATTTATGAATTTAACATCATAATTTATTTTGATTATGAAATACTTGAAATGAGAAAATATTTTTAATTTAGCATAAATACCCACTTGATTTTTTGTGTCTCTTTTTAAAAATTATTATTAACATAATTTTTAATTGATTCTTTGGGAATTTCACATCATGCACTCCAAACCCACTCATTTCCCAGTCATTCCATGTTCACCTTTCATCCTTGTAGCCTCCCCCAATTCACAAAAGAAAATTAAAAAAATAAATAAATAAAAATAATTACAAACAAAAAACAAGGCCACACCGCTCAGACAGGCAAAAGACAAACAGAGAGCAGCCAGGGTTCTCAAAGTCCAGGTCTGTCTGAAACCATCCACAAACAGCAGCCTCTTTCCTTAGGGCCAGTCCTGCCTGAAGGCATCCACAGGTCCACCCAGCACTTTGCAGTGTGAGGTGGTTGAATGGCAATTTGATGAGTAAGTATATGGTGAGGAAATGGGAGAGAAAGTGAGGTGGAATGGTTCGTGTGATATGGTAAGAGGCAGATAGGAAGAAGTGAGAGCTCTGAGGAATGTGCTGATGTTGGCCTACTTGTCACCCAGGACCAGAATTTTGGCTGAGCCTGAGCTGCTGCCTAGGGCCATGCCTGTGTCCATGGTCCTACTGCAGCTGGGGTCTGTGCTGATGTTCATGACCCATTTTATCTCCAAGGCCATGTGGACGCCTGGGATCTGGGCTGCCACCTGTGACCATTTTGGCATCCAAGGGCTGTGCTGCTATGGGGCCATGTTGATTTGAGTGGCCTATGCAGCCATCAAGGGACATGATGACATCTGGGACAGAACTACTGCCAGGGACTGATCTGAGTGGCCTGCACTGCTACCTGGGACCAACATGACATCTGAGCTGGCACTGCTGATGAGGACCATATTTGAGTCTGTGGCCCTGCTACTACTGGGATCTAAGTTGATGTCTATGGCCCATGGTGCCACAAAAGGCCACACAGATGACTGGGGTCTAGGTAACAAGATGTGGCCATGTTGGTGCCCTAGGGTCATGCTGATAGAGGAGCTATTCAAACCTGAGGGTCCTGCCTCCTGCCCTGTCACATGAGGCCATAGTGTTGCCTGGGCCAGGGCTGCTGCTTAGGGACATGTATGGGTATGTAGTTCTACCACAGCCAGGATCTATGTTGATATCTGTGACTCCTGATACCATTGAAGGCCATGAAATTGCCAGGGGTCTGGACAGCCACCTTGGGTCTTATTGGTGTCCAAGGACCATGCTGCCATGGGGGCCATGCTTATCTAAAACATGATTTGCAACCTGAGGCCATGGTGACATCCAATCCTGAACTTCTACCAAGGACCATGTCTGTATGGGTCTGTATTCCTACCAAAGCTGAGTTCTGTGTTGAGGTCCATGGACCACGTTGCCACCAAAAACCAAATTGATGCCCAGGGTCTGAGCTACCTAACCTGTGGTCATGTTTGTGTATGAGGGCCATGCTGAACCAGAGTCATGCTAATCTGGGTGGCCGGTGCTTCCACATGGGACCATAGTGGAGTCCAGACCTAGGCTGCAACTGTGGGCCACGTCTGGGTCCATTGGCCACATCTGGTCTGTGACTCAACAGCAGCCAAGGTCTGGGTTGATCTCCATGGCTCCTATTGTCACCAGGGGCTATGAAGATGCCCAGGATATGGACAGCCAACTAAGACCATGTTGGTGTCTGAGGACTTTGTTCTTACAGGGGCCATACTGATCTGGGCAGCCTGTGATGCCACATCGAGCCATAGTGACATCTTGCCATGAGCTGCTTCCACATTCCTGATCCAGCTGGGGTCTGTAAAGTTGTCCATGGCCTGTGTTAACAGTGAGCATCATGGGAACCATGCATGTTGAAATCTTAGGGCAGTGCTGAGCTTGCCCCCACCACCTCACAGGTCCTGGGATAGCTGGCCTTGCCCCTTGCTGGACACTGCAGTAGAACAGCTGGCCCTGCCAGCTGGCCCCTCTCCCATGGGAGAGCTGGATCCCACACTTGGAGAGATGTCTCCACTCCTCACCACAGGCATGGGAGAGCTGGTCCCATTGGCATGTGCCTAGGAATGCTGGCTCTGCCTTCAGCTTAGGGGTTTGGTTCTAGAGTCCCAGACTGACCAGCTCAGATAATAGTCGACACCCATATTCTGGGCCTTGGGTTGGCACACCCTAACATCTACCCCATGTATGACCTGCTGGAGTGCACAAAATGGACTGGTCCTGCAGAATAGTAACTGCAGGATCTCCATGACTCAGGACAACAGCAGGAAATCCAAGAGGAATTTTGGTGAGGGTCCAGTGATGACAGTGTGCCAGAAGCCTTGAATCAGACCCATTGCAATGAACATTTTGTGCATGGGGCTGATTGGACAAAATGGTATACTGCCTAACACACTGAAACTCCCCATGCCACTAGGATGAATGAAGAGGTGTTGGAAAGACAGAGGAGTGAGGTAGATTTTGTGTTTGTTTGTTTCTTTCTTTTGTTTTTAATTAATTTTCTGAGGGGTTCTTTTTGGGAGTATATGGTACAGGGGTGAGGGATGGATATGGATATGCAAATTGAGCAGGATTTGGGTGAATTATGTGACATTCCCAAAGAATCAGCACAGATTTATGGTAAACACACACACACACACACACACACACACACACACACACACACACACACACACTACTTTACTCCTCCATCTGTCCTGCCTCTCAACCATACATTCATTTGTCAGAGTGTCTCAGGAGCTGTGGTGTATCATGCAGCATACCATTTTGTTCAAATAGCTTTACCTGCAAATGTTCATTGCAATGAGTTTTTGATCTGGTTCAAGAATTCTGGCATCTAGTACAGCATCAATACTGGACCTTCACCGTAGTCCCTCTCAGATATCATGTTGTTGCCCCAAGTCATGGAGATCCTGCAGGTATAGTTCGACAGGACAGGTCTCTTTACACTCTGCAGCAGGTCTTAGATGGTACAGGTATTGGCATGAGCCAACTCAAAGCCCTGAATGTTCAGTTTTGTAGCTGAGTTGGTCATTCTGGGCATCCACCAGGAATGCCCACTTCAGGCAGCTCTCCCTCATGGAGGGCAGCTCTCCGTCTGAGGTAGCCAGTGAGGGTCAAGACCAGCTCTCAAGTACTCAGGCCACTGGGGTCAGCTCTTCCATAGCCACTGGTGGTAATAGACATCAACAGAGACCCCGTAGGACCATAGACCACCGTGACATGTTCTTGGCCACATCTCAGGCCTGGACATCACCATGGCCTTGAGTGACAACACAGGCAATCCAGATCAATATGGCCCTGGAGGCAGCATGTACTTATGACACCAATATTGCTTTAGGTGACAGCCCAGTCCCTGGGCATCCACATGGCTTTCAGTGGTAGCAGGTCATGGGTATCACCATAGATGCCAACTGTGGTAGGGCTACAGAGCCACACTGACCTGCCATAGCAGCATAGGCCTGGACATGAGAGAGCATATGACCCCAGATGGCAGTGTCAGCCACCCATATTAGCTTTTTCTTTACACCATCTTGTCTCCAGAATACAAACTGCTCCACTTCTCCTTTTCCGTTTACCTGCTCATCATAGTGGCATGAACCCACCTGGGTTCTGGGGCACTGTGAGGGCCTATGACTGGCTTCCTGATGGTTGTGGCCCTTTACAACCTATGCTAAGCCCTGTATTAGACATAGAAACTATATTGCTACCTGGGAAGATTTATTCTGTACTATACCTAAATGAAAAGTCTCAGATTTCCTGTGTACCACGTCCTTTTCTAATTCCTGTTGGTAACATGAAAATCAAGGAACATTCTGTTTTACTCTAAAGGAAACAATGGCATTTATTTCCATTAGGCACAGATATCAAAGAAAGATAAAATGCATCTAATATCTTTGACATGGATTTCAAATATAAGATTCTACTTTATAACTTAAGGTGAGCTGGACACTTCCCAGGTTTGGCAGTCATAAACACCATTCTGATGGAGACAATGATTGTGTGATTCTTAACATGAGTGTTCTGTCGATTAAAGGGACAGAATAATTTTCTCAAGCCTCATAGGAATATAACTTACATTCATAGAGTTAAAACCCCATTCTGTAAGGAGTGAAGCAATATATATCAGAAGGGTGTTTTTGGGTTTGCTTTTCTCTTTGTTTTGTTTGTTTGTGTTTTTTTTAGTTAATATTTATTTTTTTTGTATTTTTTATTTTATAATTTAATTTAATTTTGCATATCAGCCACAGATTCCCTTGTCCTCCCCCTCCCACATGCACCCCCCACCTTCCTCCCAGCCCACCCCCCCATTCCCATCTCCTCCAGGGCAAAGACTCTCCTGGGGATTGAGTTCAACCTGATAGACTCAGTCCAGGCAGGTCCAGTCCCCTCCTCCCATGCTGAGCTAAGTGTCCCTGCATAAACCCCAGGTTCCAGACACCCAGCTCATGCACTAAGGACAGGTCCTGGTCCCACTGCCTGGATGCCTCCCAAACAGTTCAAGATAATCAACTGTCTCACCTATCCAGAGGGCCTGATCCAGTTGGGGCCTCCTCAGCTATTAGTTCATACTTCATGTGTTTCCATTCATTTGGCTATTTGTCCAAACACCCTAATTGTCGTGCTATAAATCTCATCCAATGACTGAGGGAACCGGATGCAGAGATCCATGGCCAGGCCCCAGGTGGAGCTCCGGGAGTCCAATTGGCGAGAAAGAAGAGGGTTTGTGTGAACAAGAATTGTTGAGACCAAGTTTTAATTTTTAAAGTGACTGCATTACTCTTTGTGGTATAGGTTTAGGGACCTCCCCCCAAAAAAGTGACAAATACAGTAGAAGAATAAGCATTGATATAGCATATTAAGACTAAAATCAACCCATGTTTCTAAGAATAGTGATTTATGGGGAAAAAAGGAACAGAGTCAGACCCCAGGAAGTGCAAAACTGCAGTTGTGGGGATGTTGGCTTAACTACAATGTGATATGATTTAGTATAGAAAGCTGGGATCTTTGGGTTGTGCTACCCACAGTGAAGTCTGACCTAAACCTCCGCCAATAAGCTGAGGCAAGCAAGAGGAGATACCTGTGTACTTGTGGGGTCACCACGGAGGCTGTAGCTTCTACTTCAGAGGGTCTTAGAGGATGTTTTGTGAATGCACTGGGGTGCTTGTTAAAGAGGATTCTGTAATCCTCACCAGAAGCAGATCTCCTTAGGGCATTTCATAGTGGCCTCTAAGAAATAAAGGTCAAAGATTGTACTATATAGTTCTCAAGAGAAAGAGTAAACTAACTTGAAAAGAGATTGCTAAAGAATATCCTGTGATTTTTTTTTCCAAGCAAGATTTGTCCTCTCCTTACTCTAAAACCCAGGAGCAAATCTTTGGGAGAAATCTGGAGTTTTCTTCTAGGATGAACTTACATTTGATAGGTACTGCATAACAGAATTTGAAAGAGGGCCTTAAGAAAGAATACAGAAATTAAAAAAAAAAATGTCAGCACAATCTTTACTCAAAATTAACAAATAAACAAGTTATAATTCCTGTCTACTAATAGTAGTAAAAGAATGACAAATATTTTAGAAAAAATAAACTAAATAGAGTATGTGACCTACAATAACACTTCTACAGTATTACTGACATGTCATGTCTGCATTATTTCATATTCTATTCTATAGATGGATTTTGAGAGTTAACTCAGTATTCTTTAATAAATATTCCTTGATATGTTGAAGATGTTTTATTAAGCTTTGTAAAATATATTTTTTAAAATAATAATACATGTTTTACATTGATGTGTGTCAAATTTTCCTATATTAAGTTTTCCTAAGATGCATTAAGACTTCAACAACTTTCTAGAAGTCTTTGTTTTTGTATGCCAATGTAGTTTATGTATCTTTTCCATAGTTTTTACCAGTTTGTGAGCACAATTCATATGGTATTAGTATAGCTTAAGTTTTATCCAAGTTTTGGTGTCAGTAGTTTAGAACAAGTCAATTTAAGAAGTGAATAACATGGCTGATCATAGTAATTTTTGTCATGATAAATAATAAATAATGGTATAGACTCAAAGGTATAGAGCACAGAATCATAGATTATATAATGCACAGTGAACAGAGACATCAAAAGTAAATGATGATGGTGGTCCAAAGTCTCTGTGCCTAAAGCACAGAGTGCAAGCATGAGGACTCCATTTGAAATTTCTAGAGCCCACATCAAGCTCAGTAGTGTAGCACCAATGGCAAGATGGGAGGTAAGACAGGAGACTCTTGGGAAGTTCACAGACCGCTAGCTAGGTACAAAGAGATGCGAGCAAGCAGAAAGTTTGGTATCAGACAAAGTAGAAAGGGGGAACTCATAACCAAGGTTGTCCTCTGCCTCCAAATCCACATTATGGCAATTGTGGAGACACAAACCATGTCCCTCTGTGCATGAACATTTACCGACATATGTACAAACATATCAAATACTTCATGTATACAAGCAAAGATGGAAAAGAATGGTTAAAATTCTAGAAACATATCCCACAGCTAGTAAGGTATGATGGAAATGTATGGTAAATACTCGCAGATGGCTAAAGAGATGTAAACATACTTTTAGGCACTGGCAATAAATGTCTTCTCATTTGTCAATAAACTCACAGAGGGTACAAAGCTAGGACTTGTGATTATCCACAGTTGAGGCAGATATATTCCTCTTGAACCTGAGCTCTGTTTTCATTATCTATGAAATTTTGTTAATTGAAATTTAGCTATGTAAAATCATGTTGCAAGTCCAGTGTATTATAGACCCAACTAAAATCTCATTAAGCTGGGTCACCAAATGTCCACACCAATAGACAGCAATAAGTACACTGTAATGTGTAATGAATGGAAAGTGCAAGAAGATTGTATTATTGACCTGTTCCATTATAGAATATTTTCCTTTTAAAAATCATGGAAGATCACATAGCCACATGACCACATTGCTAAGGCAACCTCATGAGGTCTGAAACTTACACTTCACACGGTCTTGCTATACCTGTTTATGTTTACCACAGTTTCCATGGAATTCACATTCTAGTTAAAGAAGACAGGTGATAAACACTTTGGCAGCACAATAACTAGTAAATTAGAGGTAGTGATATCATGTAAAGATAATATATGAGGAAAACAAGGCAGTGTATGTGATAGGGTTGTAAACAGAGGAACATATATTCCTTAGAACTCCTGGATATGGAATCCCTCATGGAACAGGGCTCTCACTCAAGAGAATTTGAAACTTTTATATCAGTGAGGCAGATCATGAGGCCCAGGGTGGCCAATCCAGAAACGCATAGCCATCCAGTGCCAGATCAGTAACTATAGTACAGACATTCTAAACTCAGATCTAACTCTTTGCTTTTGTTCCGAAATTCCTTAAAAGGTATCACTTGAAGCATTTTGAAATGTAGAAATGGAGACAGCTTACTACCTCCTATAGTTTCCTGGTAACTGATAATTAAGAGTTAATACTTTTTATTTATATCAAAAAGGCAAAGGCAGAGTAGTGTGTTTGACAGCTCAGCTTCTGTTTTACTTCTCACTGGTAATCGTAATGATTAAAATAAACCATTCCAAGGACATAAAATCATTAAAACAAATAGAACTATAGATGATATGTGAGATCCATCAAGCAAGCCTTTCCAACTTTATTGTGATTCTCTGTCTCCATCAAAACACATCAATCAATTAATCAAAGAATCAAAAAGAAAGAGCAATATATGGAGAGAAAGGAGATATACATATAATCTAGACTTATTTAATATATTCCTTATTACAAGCATACACATAAGGACTATATAATTAAAAGGAAAAGGGGAAAGAGTGGACTGGTATGGGGATAATGGGGGGGAGGTGGTGGATATGATTTAAATACCTTTTACACGCTAATATTTTAAAAAACTAATATATTAAAAATAAAAGCTAAAATAATTGAAACCTTCAGACTTCCTTTCTGTACTTCAATGGATCCTATACTACACTTTCATATCTCTTTGTTTCTCTCTGGAGACAATGGATTTAGTACCTTACTTACAACTTATCTCTAGAGAGACTGAGGCCAGAAAGAGATTAGGAGAGTGCGTACAAACATTCAGTAAAGTAAGTATATGTAACAGACTAACATGCATTCAGTTTCATCTATATGTGAAGTATTTCAAAAAATTCCATGTTATGTGTTAAAAGTTTAAGTTCTAATATGACTTCATTTCTTCTTTGTAATCCCTTCCTCAATTCATTAGAGATGTGTGCTTTGCTTCTGAAATCCTCTCTGCAGTGGGAAATCCAGGATCAGTATATGTCTGTCACTAGATCCTAACTAACTCCCTGTAACAGTGTATAGGCACAACTTTATCTCAAACCATTTTTATGAAGGATTCCCTGAGCAGACACAAGCTCCCAAGCTCCCAGACTGCTTACAAATGCAGTACTGCACTTCTCAATAGCGTTTTATGACACATTTTTCAAATCAAATTTAAAAGCATAACTGAGTGGAATTAAATTAATGCCATCTGGTAATGTCAGCAACACCAGAACCTCAATAGCCTGGCTTACTTCCTAAACCTACTAAGGCTTCATGAGGCATGTACAGTCTCTATTATTATTGAGAATTCTATGTAAAGCACACAAGTGCATGCACATTCATCTGTGTGTGTGTGTGTGTGTGTGTGTGTGTGTGTGTGTGTGTGCAAGTGTATATGGTAGGTAGGTAGGTATGAAATGGTAAGACAACAAAAGCAATGGATTTATTTAAAGACACATGACCTTGATGAGTATAAGTTGATATTTGATGTATTTCTGTGTCCCACAGTGTACAGTCAACTTAATTATGTCTTTTGATTATCATAATCTGAGAAAAACATTCATGTTTTTGTTGTTTTCTTTGTTTATTTATACATGCTGTTTATAAATAGATATAATTCCAAATTCCCCCTGCTTCTATCACTTAAGTCCAATACTACTCTCACTGATTAGCTTTCCAAGGTTTCTTCAACCCACCATTCCACCCACAAATCTCATTCTAATTGACTCAGCAGAATCTTTTTTCTCAAATATCACTTCTCAATTGTGGAATCATGTTCTCTTTATTTGATCTCAAAATGTGCATCCTTTATTTTCCTACCTCTTGGGTTCTCATAGTTTCTTTTTTCTGAGTTTTCATTTTTATTGTTGCCTTTCTTTAAACTTCAGCCATCTCAAGGATCTTTTACTCTATAATAACTCTTTTGGTGACTTCATGCAACACAAGTTTCTAGTGTCATCTTTTGTTTTCCAATACAATGCTCTTCCCCTCCCCCCCAAGGACTATCTTCTTTCCAACAGATAATAATACTGGGCCATTATAGTAGAAAATCAATAAATACTGATAAAGGAATTATTTATTTAGAAATTGTATTGGGAAGAACAGGATAAAGAACAGTCGTGGAAGAGTCCTAGAAGGCTGGTGTCCTGTCCCACACTTCTCTGGCTGTCTAAGTCAGTCTGCACCATTCAAGCACACCAGGGAGAGAAGAGGCAGAGAATATATGCCTCTGAGTTCTTAAGATAGCCCTCAGGCCATGCTGTAGGGGCTGGAATCTCAAGGTCATAGGCAGAACAGGTACCCACTACCAGCATGACACTTGTAATAATACCTAAATATGTAGAAAGTATACAAACTCTTTTTCACTGTAGGAATGAACATTTGTTCATGTGTCATGGCCTTGATACAAATTTTATTCAAAATATTATCCTGTGTGAAAATCCAGATATTAGAAGGTATCTCTTCGATATTAAAAGAAGAAACTGAGATTAACCACTCAATTTTTATAACTAAAGGCTGCTTCTCTTTTGTGATCAATTGATTTCTAACTTAGGAATGTATATGTACTTAATTATATGGAACAAATTTCAGTATACAAATTTCTATCTGACTGCTCAAGTACAATTTCAAATTGAAGACATTTCTATATCTACCGAGTCATTCAAACTACCATCTTTTCTACAGTGTCTTTCTTCATCATAGTGTCTTCCAAAAAATAAGTCATTGAAAAGTTTAAATGAGATAAATATATACAAAAAGTATAACATAAAGTAAGCATTAAAAAATTTAATGATTACTGTAGGTAATTACTTTTATTCAGATGCATATGAGTTTGAAGATGAAAAAACTGGATTAATTAAAAAATGTGATCCATTCACCTAATATTAATATTGCTGATTTAAAGGATACATCCTATTGTGAGGGAGAGATATTAGCATGGAATGCTTCCTCTCCTATTTCTAATTGCTCAGATAAGCGAAGATCAGTCAAGAAAGCTTTAAGATTGATTGCTAACTTATAGAGTTCACACCTGTAGGACTCCAAAAACTTTTGTACCTACAAAACTCCAGGAGTATATCTTTAATTAAGTAAAGCTGGACATGACTCAAATTTGACAGTTTGATGTGTTCTGCAATGTCTAATATAAACCCTGTATATATGTAGCAGATATAAATATTTGTTGAGTAAATATAGATATTTGGTTACATAAAATTGGAGATGAAAACAAAAAGCATCATGTATGGAAATTAGAAGGTTGAGGGTATAGAAAGTATATTAATTGTTGATTGCTGCATGACTAATTATCTACAAACTACATTTATCATCCCTGGGCAGGTGGTGATATGACAGATGAACCTCGACCAATATTAATATTAAGAACTCATCACATATAAGATGCTGATTCCTATGGAAATGGCTAGTTTTTCATTCCATGTATCAGAACTTTTCAGAATACTTGCATATATTAGCTACATTTGTTGTGACCACGTAATGACATAGCTGCTACTATATGATAAATTCAATTGCTAATCAGTAAATTTATTAAGCAAGCAACTATTTATTGATATATTACAGATTGCTAGGCTGTCAGTTCTGAAGGAAGATACAGATTCAATATCTCGAATCATTGAAGTTTTATACTGAAGAAGAAAATGAAACAATAGCCATATATGCATATATATATATACATATATATTCATATGTGTCTGAGTATGTATAAACATAAACATACATACTTAAATGTATAAGTTTGTGTAAGAGTCATATGTATTGTCAGAATAATAAAGCAGAAGGAAATGAATGGGCTTGTGAATAACAAAAATCAACTAATTACCTGACATCATATAGCCAACATAGGTTAGAAAAAAAGGAATCCTTTGAGTTTGAACGCACAGTGCTTGCTGGTGACAATGTGCTAGATCAACAATAATAGTTTTCAGCCTTCTTTCTTCCTTTTATCTAGTTCAGGACCCCAGCTTATGGAATTGTGCTACATGTATTTAGATTGGTTCTTTCCATTTCAATTAACCCTATCTGGAGGCTCCCTCCCAGTTAGGCTCAGAGTTATTTCCTGTGTGATTCTAGACCCTGCCAAGATAATAATAAATTCTAGCCATCCCAGCTTACATCTAGATACTCTAATTAACATCAGATACAAGAAAATGAAGCCCTGCTCTGGAATCTTGTAGCCAAAGAAACATTAACCAGAAGTCTTAGTAGACCTTGTTCCTCTATCCAGGGTGTGAACAAATGACCCAGATAAGCACATCCCTGTTAAAGACGTATATACATACACATTGATGTTCAGAATATATTCTTGACATTTAGGATAGCATTACACTCTTACCTTAAGAACAAATTAAGGATTTGGACAACAGACTGCGAAAAACAAAAGTAAGGTTTGGAGCAGACTGTCTATGTCATTTGCTAGTAAAGCACAACAGTTGAGATTTGGGTTCAAATGACCAACAGTGGATACACGAAAGGATTTCATACATAATTGTCAGTTTGAAGAAACTGATAAAAAGAAAGATGATAGAAGGAATACAGATAATAGGACAAGGGAAAGTGATAGGAGAAGTAGTATTACTTTTTTTACCCTAATATAAAGGGCAGATACTATATAAACCATTGAGTTAGGAGTTAGTTAAGAAACACTATTCCTTATTATTGCCCAAGCATTAGAGTGTGGTGTCACTTGGGGCTCACCATGTAACCTCTCTGTGACTTCTTGTCATGAATAGCAATTCTAGCCTGATGATACTCCTTAGTAAGAATTATGAAAACTAGAACATTTAATAAGATGCCCTTGTTTAGTGAAATAAAAAACAGCATAAGAATTTCCCAGTTAAAATTGAAGTTGCTCTCCATTTACAGATCTGGAAAGAATTTTAAAAGGAATGTCTATAAAGCAAAGACAATTAGGTTAGTCAAGCAGATGATTTAGAGTGAAAATACTTATGAACAGACACATGCATTAACACAGATTTTACAACCATTTCTGATAAAAAAATATTATGTATTCCTCATTAAGAATATACCATTTCCAGACACTGGAAAAGTAATTTATGAGCATTGTCTCATTTAATTTGTCAGCAACTCATGAGTTAGAATTTTCTGAATGAATTATCTGGATAGTTTTCAAATTTCCACCTGTTTTAACTGTACGCACTTTCTCTTTATCTCTTTGTGGAGGCCTTCCCAGTGATGGGAATGCTCCTCAATCTGAGTCTCCTCATTTTAATGTCTAGCTTCTGTGCTTACCAAACACCAATGAGCAATTGCATGATGCTTCTGAGATGACTAGGTAAAAGCCCCATCTCACACAGCTTCCTATGAGTTGGGCATATTTGGTTGTTACTTGACCTCTCTGTATTTGCTCTTCCATTTTCCACACCAGTAGTCAGTACCTGTTCATCACTGGTCATGTGCTCTTATTCATTTCCTCCTCAAAAACTTGGAGGAATCTTAAAAGAACAAAGGTCAGTACACTATCACGTTGGATAAGGGAAGAAGCAGAAAGCAGTTTAGAGAATTGGGTGGTTTTTCACATCTACCAAGATAAATTGCATGGGAAGGACTCTGATCACTCCAAAAACAGTAATTACAGAGGCAGCTGAGGTAGTGACATGGCCACTGTTCTTCAAACACTGTTCTAGGTGCTCTGGGGCAGTTATTTAAAATCTCCCAGTTTTATTTTCTTCACTAGTATAAATTAAAGGAGAGACATAGGCAAAGACTGGAAAGTATCTGCATCTGTGCCTGTGGCAGACATTAATAATCAATCACTGCATTTTCCTACTGAGCCAGCAGTGGATCTCCCTATTCTAAGCACACACTCTAGGCAGTTCTGAATGATTAGATTTGGCACATTATTTCAAACGTGTCTTCCATTCCAGGATAAAATAATCTCTAACATGTACTTTGGATCTAATATTTTAGCAATATATTGTTCCTGTGGAAAGAATCATGAACTTAAGATCAGAAGACTAGGTTTAAATTCTGGTTTTGACGTTTATTATTTCTGTGACCTTAAGCAAGTCAATTCATATCTTTGATCTGTTTTAGCTTTGTACATAATCTGAAAAATGGGAATAAAATATCAATGACCTAACATCAACATGAAGGTCAAATAAGATTTAGAAAAATGTACTCCAAAGCATATATAACCCTTCCTTGCATATTGTATATATTTTAATCATTCTGTAAGTTAAATATCAGCAAGACAATTGCAAGGGTGAAGGGGTTCTCTGGCTACTGAAGCTAACGCAAACTGCAGGAGGAAAGGAAGGTCATTATTTCTGTGATGTTTTCTTTTTTCTACCCTTGTCAATTGATCATAATCAGCTGTATTAATGTCAATGCCATGCACTCCCAAGAGCTCCTTACCATATATAAAGTGCAGTATATATGAATGGCATGAAGCTGGAGTATTCTTTAGCCCCATACCTCAGTGTCCTAGTGAGAAGTTCTTGATTTTATGCTACACAGGGCACATTCTTTTTAATGTCATAGCTTCTTATCTTACCCAACCTACAGTATCATATGTGATCTTAAATATTAATGTGAAAGGACAATAAGTAATTATGGATGCATATTTTATCCATTCTTCTTATACTAGAATTACTATATGTACTGACACATTTAAATATTCAATCAAATCATGAATTAACAAAAATCGTTGAGTTTCTAGATAGGTTCAAAGCTCATTAATTAAATACTTTAAAATGTTTCCAGTTAAAAGCCAAACTCATGGTGGCCATTAGATTTTGAGCTTTGATCTTAAGGTGATATAGTCAGAATAGAATCCCAGATGCAGTGAGGAGATGGCAGCCGTTTGGTAGTCCAACTTGGATAAAGGTATTGAGACATAGTGAGACTAGTAGTCTATGATCAAAGTTGAATACTACACTTCAGCTTGCTGATGGTTCAATAGATGCTGGTAGATTGAAAGGTACTAAAATTATAATGTACCATATGGTTCCTGTGTTTAAAGTATCATTAACCTTGAAATAACGAACAAAGAAACAAAATTTTCCAACCAACTTTAAAGTTCTCATTTCAAAAGTAAAATGTAAGCAGCTGTGTCTGTGTCCTCATTCCCAAACCTGAGGGAGCTTCCACACCATTGTCAGTATTTGAAAAGATTTTTATCTTTTTTTTTTCAATAATATGTGTGGAAACTCTCTGTCCCTCCCATTTCTAATTTGGCCATGGGAAGATGTTCAAATTGATTGTTCAAAATCAATTTAAGGGACCATTAGTCATCCAGAGGCTAATTGCTGTTATTATCTTATTATTCATCATAATCTCAATAACACAAGAATAATGCAAAATTGAAAAGGTAAATCCAATTTGCTATGCAGTCATCAGAGAAGATCATAGTGATTTCTAAACAAAGCCAATGAGAGGGAACTTCAGATTTCTTAGCTTTCTCTGTGCAATTTTGCTACTGTCACTAGGCTTATTTTAATATACCAGAGACGCACCTAGGAATGGGGATGGGAACACTGAGTGATAATGGGGGACCTGAGGATACAACAACAAGAGGATATGAAAATTGACCTTTGGAGTCTCCGCAAGAAATATGGGACCCCACAACAACAATTCCAGTTTGATTGTGGTAATGCCACTAAGCTGACAAACACCATGCAAAGATCCATGTTGGACTACCAACAGCTTAGGACAATTTCAAAGTGGCTAGCTTGGGTAGTTCAGCTCCAGCACCAACTCCAGCACTCAGGCTCTCCCCTCATGCACTGCTCGAGAAAGGAGTTCAGATGAGCTCTATGCTTTCCCATTACACAGAGACTGGCAACAAATGATACCACTAGCTCTCCAAGGTCTTGACATATATTCTAATTTCCCCAGGTCCCCCAAAGATGCAGCTGCCCTCAGACAATAGGGGGTGATGTTAAGAACACAACACCCACATTCCCAAGATTTGTGGTGTGTGGTTTGGAGTTGTTCAGTGGGATATGGATATTTGTCATTGTTTAGGGGGGTTGGTTACAAGTTGTTATTGGTAATGGAAACAAAGGAGATTAGATTCAGGGATCTTGTTCTGAAAAAAAAGGGAGGGATATAAAAATGTTAGGACAAAAGGGTAGATTATTTAACCTACTTCTAAAACAACAACAAAAAAAAAACTACAAGTCTTCACTATTTTACATGGGTATGGATTATTGTATATTGATACAGATTTGAGGTTATTTTTGTTATTCTGTATTTATTTTTCTACTGATTTTAAGATACTTTTGTATATTGATACAAATTTAAGTTTTTTTTTCTTTTGTTAGAACATGATGCCCATACATTTCTACTTTTGTTTATGGTATTGTCCCTATGCAGCTCATTGAACAATGCATTGTAGAGTTCTCAGCCTTGAAATTTATAATTACAAACTATTTTGTAATTATAGAGAAATGTAGCTTAGTAGTTAGTCACCTATTACAATCAAACTTGCAGCCATGTTAGGTATGTTTTTAAGGTTAAGTAGATATATTTTAGGTAGACAGGTGGTCTTCAAACATTTCAGAGATCTACAGAATATGGCATTTAAAATATTTTAATAATATAAGGTTGTTGTTTTTTTTTTTTTATGACAATGAAACATGTTTGCTCCTGATACTATCAATCTACTTCAGAACAGATGAAGGGCATCAAAGAAACTCCATATAGAGTTTACTTTCTTTGTGGTAAAAGTTAGCCACTGGGCAAGAAACTGCCCTAGTCTAAACTGCTGACAGTATACTGTCCAAATTGGACAAGCAGGACATAAGAGAAAGTGACTGCTGAAATTTGCCAAGACAAGGAAGGACAGTCCTTCAAAATTCTTGCTTCACAGAAAAGTCTGTCAGATATTCTAGGCCTGTAAGCCAAATATGGATGCCACAATGTTAGAGCTGAACCTTGGGTGACTGTCCAGGAAACCAGTTGTTTCTGTCATTTCTTAGTTTTGGAAGTAGTTTGCTCTGCACTTCCTGTTTACTTAGACAATATTATGTTCTTATCAGGTCTCTGACAGAATTGAAGACTAAGTAGTTAAAATTATAGGTTTTTGTTGTTGTTGTCATGAAATTCAGAAAAGAAATTCACAAAAGAGATATAAAGCATATAAGATTTAGAGACAGAGAGATATTTTGGGGTTGATGATACAAGTTAGGATAGAAAGGGAATTAGGTACAACACTTTGGATTCACCAAGACAGGATAGATAGTGGAGTATTTTTTTTTTTCAATTTGACAAATACAAATGCACTCACTTTGTTAATATACTTCTTACCTGTATATATTTGTATATAGTTACTGTACTTATTTATTGTATATAGTTTTGCTGTGTTAGAGATAAAACCTTCCCTTTTTCTTTAGACAAACAGGGGAAATATGTGATATTTTGATTGCACTCTGATAATAAAGTTTTTGTTTGTTTGTTTGTTTTTAATCAGAGGGCAGAGTTAGCCATTAGCTGATCAAAATAAACTGTAGAGGTTTTTGAGGACTGAGGAAGTAATAAGGTGGGTCTTAGAGAGGATCTCAGCCCTTTTGGATTGAGAAACAGAATAGAAAGGAGGTGGCTGGTAGCTTTTCTGCTTCTCTGATCATTCAGGTTCTTACGCTGATATCTTATTCCTGATTTTTCATGGATAAAGAATAATTAGATAAATGCATCCAGATGTCATATGAAATGAGATAAGGCTTCTCTTTAATATTATAAAAAAAGGGAAAACGAACAAATATAACAGCACTTCACCAGTTATTAAGGATTACAGTAAAGAGGGCAGTCTCTGATCCCAAGGGTCTACTTGACTTTAATTTAAATTATTGATATCGGTTTTATATGTGAGAGCATTTTGCCTGCAAGTATGTCTTCACACTATGTGTATGTAGTGCCTGTGGAGGCCAGAAGGGGGAGTCAGATGCTCTGGAACTAGATTTACAGATAGTTGTGAGCTGTCAGGTATGTGCTGGGAACCAAACCTGAGACTTCTAGAGGGACAGCAAGTGCCCTTAACCACTGAGCCATCTTTCCAGCCTCATTGTATATGCCTTTAAAGTGATGTGTTGAAAGATCTCTGATACTTCATTGACATAACAAGAGAGAGGGGGAGGGAGGGAGAGAGGATATATATATATATATATACATTAAAAATAATTGAAATTTCATAGTCGAAATCCAGAAAACATGTAGATGAATTTCTAAATGGTCTTATTAAATAAAAAACGTGGAGATAAATAGAGGGGTGAAAACTTGATTGAGATCAGAGGAATGGGAACAGCCACATACTAAACTCACCTCACCAACTCCCCAGATTCCAAAGAAAAGACTTCCTGTCTACCCAAGAACATATACCTTGCTGTTCTTCCATTTGGTTTGCTTTCTGTGTCCAGCTATATCACTTCCTTTTCCTGCTCAGCTCTGTAATTTCCTGTCTTTCTGTACATATTTCCAGACCTCCATGGTCAACTAGTGTTGGAATTTCAGGAATGTGCCACCACACCTGGCTCTCTTTCCAGTGTGGCCTTGAACTCACAGAGATCCAGACAGATTCCCTACCTGCCAAGTGATAGGATTAAAGGTGTGTGCTACCATTGCCTGACTTTTATAAAGTGGCTGGCTTTTTCCCCTGATCTCCAGGGAAGTTTTATTGGGAGACACAGTATATTGGGGGGCACAATACATCACCACAAAGACATTTAGGTATTTTTAGAGAATTGTACAGTTCTTGGTTTCTGGACTAGGAGAATATGGAATAAGTGGAGTAGGAGAGTGAAGTGACAGATGGAGATAAAATTAGAAAGAAATGTTTCCCTAGTGCTATGATGGACCAGGGAGACAGACTAAATTTCATATTTGAGCGCAAAACAACAACATCCAGAACAACAACACTGAGACATTAGAAATAGTCACTAAAATCTTCTGACACATATTTAGGAAAAGATTTTATTACCAGTCTTATAAGTTGACTTGGATGTACAGAGATATGGAAGAAAGAAAAGAATATGAGTCATTGCAAGAATTTGTTGAGCTGAAGCCATATCATACTCTAAAAACCTTTACTGTGAACACTATTCTACATGCTTCTACACAGAAGAATGTTATATAGGAATGGAAATAAATGCTTCTTTACAGTAAATTATACAGATCTGCTAGATCAGAGAAGTCAAGCAGCAACCAGCTGACCTTGCTTTTTGGCAGGAGACACAGCAAGACATGTGTCACTTCCTCATTCCCCCAAATCCCAAAACCAAAACAAACAAGCAAAACAAAAACAAAAACAAACAAAACAAAACTCCAACCCAACTGTAGTTCTACCCTTTCCTTCTCATCTTCTCTATCCTAATTCCTGTTTTTTTTTTCTTTTTTTTTTTACATTTTTTTAAAAATTGTGTATAGTTTTTTTTATTAAGTTTTTTTATTCATTTTACATATCAACCACAGATTCCCTTGTCCTCCCTCCTCCCCCCACCAGCCTTCTCCCCCAACCCAACCCCCATTCCCACCTCCTCCAAGGCAAGGTCTCCCATGGGGAGTCAGCAGAGCCCGGTACATTCAGTTGAAGCAGGTCCAAGCCCCTCCTTCCTGCACCAAGGCTAGGCAAAGTGTCTCACCATAGGCACTAGGCTCCAAAAAGCCAGCTCATGCATTAGGGACAGGTCCTGATCCCACTGCCTGGGGACCCCCTTAACCGTTCAAACAAACATCTGTCTTGCCTATCCAGAGAGCTGAGAGAGTGCCTGAACTGGCCTACTCTCGTGATCAGATGGATGAACATCCTAACTGTCACCATAGAGCCCTCATCCAGTGACTGATGGGAGCAGATGCAGAGATCAACAGCCAGGTGCCAGGCCAAGCTTCAGGAGTCCAATAGACAAGGGAGGAGAGATTCTATGAGTAAGGAACATTGAGACCATGATGGGAAAAAGTACAGAGACAATTAGCCAAACTAGTGGAAATGCGTGAACTGTGGATCATCAGCTGAGGAACTCCCATGGTACTTGACTAATTCCTGGTTTCTTTATGGCCAATTCTGGCTCTGCCCTCTGACTCAAGGTTTAACTTTATTGTCAGTCTCAGGAGTGTCAGAGTGCAATCAAAATATCCCACAAGAGAGGTTTTACATAGTCTGTTTCCATACTCAATCCCCTGCTCTCTTGTCCTGCTCCACTGTCTAAAATTTGTTTTTATGACATCTTCAGCAAAGCTACTGAATGGATCATGTGCTTAAAAAGAAGCATTTGAAGCATTTTATAAAATTATTAAGATTACAGTTAAGTAACAGTCTCATTTGACATTGTAATATCACCTTTGCAGATGAAGAATACAGAGCTCATGGTAATGAACTGGTAAGGTAAATGTCAAAATTGGTCTTGAACTCAGTTGTCTAAACCTATATAGTCTATGTTCATATGCTCTCTCACACCACTATAGTGTATATTACTTTATGACTCGTTTCACACACTGGCTTCCTCTACCATTGGTTTTGATGAGCACTTAACATTGTTTGGGAGACTAGTACTACTCTCTTCACTCTTGACAAGCCTAGACTTTCATGGAAGGAAGGGAAGTATCAGATAATGTTGTTTAAAATAGTAAAGACAGTATTATAAGAGTACCTATCTCAGATTGTCAAGGCCTTTTTTTTTCTAGACATATTCACAGTGATACGAAATAGTTCACATACTAAACAAGGGACCTAAGATATAGTCTGGGCACAATATTGAATCAGATCAATGTAGAATTGAAAAGTAGGCAACCAAATCAAAATGATGCCAAGAATGCTACAATCCAGGTCTCTTTTGGATCATTCCCAATTAAGTGTTACTCTCTAAATAGGTACAAGATCTTATATATTAGCAAAAGAAGACATAAAAATCTAAATTTTACATAGTCTGTTTCTCAGAGTAGTGACTCATCTGTGGCCCGTTGCCTCAGGACAAAAACATAGCAAAGGAAAACAAAGTTCATTAAGAACAAACAAAAAGAACATGGATTTAGTCTTGGCAGTACAAGTTCATGACTCTAATTCTGCTGAGCAAGTGTGTAGACTCTAGTGGCCAACAGCCTGGCTCACAGGTCAAGCTTAACAATTCCTACTCTATTTCCTGGCTCACTGGAATAACTGTAAGTGAAATAATATAGATCAGAGCTTCATAGCATTATTTCCAAAAAAAAGTGCCCCATACATAGTCAGAAAAAAAATGGAGAAAAGCTTATTATTTGGGTGCTGAACAGATTCTAGAAATTCCTATGTTTGTAAGTCTATTTGACCAGAAGCAGGTGTTAAGATCCACACTCACTTTTCTACTTTAGTACTAATAGTATCATCTTTAATAACTTTAAGAAAAAATCATCCATTTAATTGAGATCAACTGTCCATCAAGGAAGCAAATTAAAAATTTCAGGACCTATTGGAGCCCACTAGGTTTCCTAGTGGCTGAACACAGCAGGACTGCATACGAGGTTGATTGAACCACAGGCCTGGGTACTAGCAAGGGGGAGGTCTTTTGCTCTATCCCTTGACATTGTTATAAATAGACCTTTGGAATAAAAGATTTGGGCCCATTTGAATAAGGATTCAGACCCACCCAAATCTATCTTGTGTTTTCTCTCTGTTTCTCTCCCCCTCTATTTCTAAATAAGTCTCTTATCCCTCATTTCTCAAGAGTTCCTGGGCTAAATAAGTGTGGGAGCTGATCCTCTACAAGAACCTAGTACAAGGTGAGAGACTAGGCATTATAAAGTTTGAAGTATTATCACCAGGAAGCAATTTTGCAGTTGTCCCCCTGAAAACAAAAGGGTATTTAAAGAACTTGGAAAAGACATCATTGAGGAAGCAAAGATCCCAGCTTTGGGGCTAAAAGTGTCTGCCTTTCAATTCTAGGCTTGCTTCAACATGCTATGTGAGTTTGAGAAATGACTCCTTGGAGATTTTTTTTTTTTTTGTAAAATGGTCATAACAATATTTACGATGAAGAATTTATAGAAAGAATCCATGAGATAATATGTGTGGAGGTGCCAGATTAACCATTTGACATATAGAAAAAAAAAAAAAACAGCAATGCAGGCAAGTAATGGTTTGTTTGATTCTGCTGTTTACAATGGACAGAGACTGAATCTAAGACAAATTGTGGAGACAGAAGATGTATTTTAATAGTAACTATGAGAGAACATGAAGGCTTTATGGACATCTGTGAGCAGGAAGTTCAGTAGTTGTGTCATGCTGAAACTGTCTTGTGTTTCTGGGGCTGAGAACAGCCTTTTGTGGTTCTCCAATGGTAGAACATGTGATTGTTCCAAGTTTTGTACCTGGTCTTGTGCTACCTGTATTGTACTTACTCACACCTAGAGGTTTATAGTTCCTTCTCATTGATGATCATTTTGTTTCCAACCGTGTGTTTTGTTCACTTACTTATTTGTATATTCACATAGCATTCTGCACATGTTCATTGTTTAGCAATAACATCGGCTGTGTGGATGAGCACATAGATATAGAGCAATATAAAGAAAGAGTTTGTTATTGCATGGGGAGACACACACACAAAATAACCTGATGGTTATGAGGATAATCTTAACAATGGAAACTAAGCAAATAAGAACAGGCTATGAGCTGTGTCTTAGGTAGGATTTCGATGGTTTCAGTTTGGAAGCGTGCTCACAGAAGGTCTTAGTAACATGCTCAGGAATAATGAAAGACCTTTAGAAGGTGAGGGAGAGAGAAAAGACAATATCAGATGGAAGATCACATGAATTGAAGAATTAATGCAAACTTAATGTGAATACAGACCCTTCCTTGTACAGAATCAAGTTTTGGAAGACCAAGGAATGAAAAAAGAGGAAATTTCTAGAAGCAGGTGTTCATGAATGGAAACAATAGGCAACAAGCTTAAAGAAGTGATATCGCTGGATCTTGGGGGATATTGATTCCCAATTTTCTAAGAAAGTGCCATATTGATTTCCAAAGTGGTTTTACAAGCTTGCATACCACTCTTGGGCATATACCCAAGAAATGCTCAATCATACCACAAGAGCACTTGCTCAGCTATGTTCATATCAGCATTGTTTGTAATAGCCAAAACTGGAAACAACCTAGATGCCCTTCAACTGAAGAATGGATAAATAAAATGTGATACATATACACAATGGAATACTACTCAGCAGAGAAAAAGAATGACATCATGAGTTTTGCAGGCAAATGGATGGATCTAGAAAAAATCATCCTGAGTGAGGTAACCCAGACTCAGAAAGACAAATATAGTATGTACTCACTCATAGGAGATACTATATGTGGAACAAAGAAGTGATATCAGTTCTAAGAGATAGGGAACCTTGCACACATTTAATGCTTTGGTTCACTTTCAGTGGTTTGAGAAAGTCATTTCTCTCTACCATGTGTGTCTTGGAAATAAAATGTAGGTCACCAGGCTTGGTAGTAAGTGTTTTTACCTGATAAGCCATCAAGTTTTTCCTACCTCTATACTAAAATTACTACATTTTTTTTTGTGTGTGTGTGTGTGTGTGTGTGTGTGTGTGTGTGTGAATGTGATTTTCTTTAATTGTGAGCATAAGCATGACGGTCAGAGGATTACCCTGGCATGAAGTCAGTTCTCTCTGCCTACCATGAAGATCCTAGGATCCTAGGTTCATCAGGTTTAAAAGAAAAAGTGACTTTACACATTGAGCCATTTCATTATGTAGATATTGCACTTTTCCTTTGAATTGCAAATTATCTAAGCGAGTGGTTCTCACACTTCCTAATATTATGACACTATAGGGTTTCCAACCATAACATTGTTTTTGTGGCTAACTCATAACTGTAGTTTTGCAACTGTTATGAATCATAATGGAAATATTTTGGAGATAGAAGTTTTCCAAAGGGGTCACAACATACATCTTGAGAAATGCTGATCTGAGAAATGGCTTTGTCTATGATGCCAACCTAAGGCAAAGACATATGTTATGTTTTTTTAGTATGGCCCCAGAGACTATCAGATGGGTTTCAGAGCAAATAATTTCTGATTATTGAGTGCCCTTTGGACCACGATTATATTTGTTGATCTTTCACAGGAGCATTGTATAAAGAACATAAAATTTTGTCATATATTCTGTAAACTACTGATACAACAAATACTCCAAATATGCATTAGTCCTGATTATTCTTACTAATACTCAAAGGCTGAGTAAGTGTATGAGCAGGCAGAAAAGTAGATAAAGAAATATTCTGTGACATATTGTCCATCTTTTTCTTATTAAAAATCACTTTCCTTGATGAGGATTTCCTGTTCTTTGATCTGCTTTGGCAGCCAATTTGAAATAGTGGGGATTCTACTTTTCAGCTCTAACCCCCGGGGTTATCTGAATAGAATGGCTGAAGCAGAGAATACGGTCATTAATGTTAACAGGCCATCTAACAGAAATGTCTCCAGCTGCAAGATCATTAGCCCCGGAAATTATTTACACCATTGTTGATCTAGAATCTACTACTACAATTTTAAAATTAATTTAGTCTAATTATCCCCACTTAATAAGATAACTTGTCAGTTATCACCACTCCCATAATCTTCTGCATTTTCATCTCCTTTTAGCCTAAATTATCATCGTCTAAGCTTGTTTTTAATGTATTGCAAAAAGCCCAAGATCCTTAGAGGTATAATTAACTTTTTCATTCAGAATCCTAATTTCCTCTCCAGCTCTGTTCCTGCAGTATTTAAACTATTTATTATGCAAACTTGCATAACTTAAACTATGAATTATGTACAAATCTCTGAACACAAGCTCTGTCCTAATCATGGCATTTTGGTGCCTTTCTAGTTCATGGTAAGCAAATGTGGGGGAAATGAATGTTGCAATTCACAAATGGAATTACATTTGAGACTAGGTTTTTCAAAGAATGAGAGAGATAAACACCAGTTATTATTTTAAAACATTTAAAATACATAGACCCTTATATATTTCTATTTTATTTTTCACTCAAAAAATTTATGAAGTTTTGGTATAGCATTTTGTATGCCAGTCTAAAAGGTAACATAGTTTTTCATTAATTAATTCACTCAATCAATAATTTTTTACTCATCAAATATTATTGAAAAACATCCCAGAGTCCAAGGATAGAGTCACAGAAATGAAATAGTAATTACAATGTACTCACTCTTAACTCTCAAAGAGCTTCTTATAAATACAAATCGGTTATTAATGATATCAAAGAGAAAGACTGGACAACTGGGAGAATGTAGTAGGATATATCAATATCTTAGGGGAAAAACCTGGGAAACCCTTCCAGAACATTGCGCCCTAAAGGAGATAATAAATTGTATGAAGAGGGAAGGACATTTCTCTCTGAGTATCCCTTTTATGCATTCTGGAAAGGGTGGCCAAGCTTTTAGTGGGCAGATAGAAGCAGATGCACAGGTTACAACTTAAATAGAGTATGACTTATTCAAGTATCAAAAAGCAAACCAATTAGTGTTGCTAAAATTTTAAAAATGAGGAAAAGCAAGATCTTGACCCAGGAAGTGTGCAAACGAATGACACATGTTTCTATCACTTATATTAACCTTACGGTCTATCCATTTAGCCCAACTTTTCCTTCTAGCAACTGTATTCACTAAAGTAAATGTTAGAGACTAAAATTGCTAATTTAGTAACTCAGTAATATTGAAATGGTCAAATGATGAATGTACATGTACACAAGTAATTTTTAAGCTCAAAACCTGGACAAATAACCCTGAAACTTGTTGTAGTTCTATATAATTTGTACAAAGTTCTGAGCTTCAGCATCCTGGTGTGTTTAAGAATAAAGTGCTAGGACACACTGCAGAGATTGACCAATTATATTTTATTATTGACTTCAATATTACTCTGATTCTGTAAGAATATATTTCAAGCAATATTCTGAATAATTTTTATCTATTAGATCAATTCTTTCTTACAAAAAAGAAAACAGCAGCTAAGCATTACTCTGTGCTCTGTTTTCCACATGCAGAATGGAAATGTAGAGTGTGTTGTCTAAAATTTACTAGTGGTGGAACTGAGGTCTGAGCTCAGACTATACCATCTGAGTTGATAGCATTCTTAAATAGCATCACGTGGAGTAATGTCTAATTGGCGATTTCAGAAACAAAATACCACCTTTGATATCACTGAGTATTATGATATAATGTAGAACACAGAACAGAGAAAAAGCTAATTAATATTTGTCAAGAGGAAAAATGTATAGGTGAAAGAATAAACACTAGTGTTGAGGATTCCAGTAAAACAGGAAATAGGTTCAAAAGAATAATGATGTGATTGACTTTTTCTACCTAACCACACAACAATTTTGACTTTTATAAAGCTACTTCTTCTATACAGAAATTTGTTTTGTATCATTGAAGACCAAGTAGGCTGCTAAAATTAACCACTCAGGTAACATTCATGATGGGTATTTGACTTTAATACTTCTGAATGAGTATAGTATTCCAGCTCCTTAAAATTATTATCCTGAGATATAACTTGGTATTGAAGAAAAGACTTCTTGGCAACTTGCCTAATAACATTGGAAGCAATTAAAACTAAAAGTTTTTTTTTTTCTTGAAATCACATTTCATTGCACCAGCTGTGGAGTTTATTTGTTTGCTCAAGTTCGCCCAGTTGGAGTTAATATCTTTGCTTTATATATCTATTGCACTTTCTCAGTCCCTTTGTTATAGCACTTATAACAGTCTGGCTAATATTAAGATTGTTTGTACATGCCTGTCTCTCACATTGAATTAGGGAACCCTAAAGGCAGTGACTGCTCTTATGATCTTCTTATCTCCCACTGTGCCTAGCATTGTGCCCAGCATGGCATAAGGACTCAGTGAATATTCATCGACTTGAATGAACTCACATTTCTGCAGCTTAACTCAATTTAAATTTTAGAAACTATTTCAATTTCTTTTCTGTTGACATTTTCTATATAATAGCAGAAATCAGCTAGCATTTTGCAAAAGCTTTGCAATTGAACTTACTATTTCATAGTTGACAAAAGCTATATTGAAAAAAAGAGACAAAATTTCAAAATGAAATAAAAAAGGCAATGACCATAATAAGATTAATCTATGCAAACAGCAGAAATAACAACACAAGAGTTTTTTTTTTTTAATATGTTGAAATGCACAAGAATCTATCAATTTTAAGCATTGCTAAATTACCAGGTATTATATTCTTATATATCCAAATGGGTTTATATGATTGCATACTCAATGTTTCTGCAATGAAATAGGTTTTATTTGTCCTGCATTATACTTTGAAAAGAAATGAGTATGTAAAATTGAAAAATAATATATCTTTGCTGTGCTTTGCCCTTTACTTATTGAGTGATCATGTCAAAGAAGTTAACCTCCTTCTCTAATTTACTGATCTATAGACAGGAATTATAATTACGTTGTATGATTCTATAGCAGAAAAAAAGTACACACACACACTCTGAAATTAGATTATAAGCTTCCCAACTTTTTGTTCCAGTTCTAATTAGATGAGTGACTTCAGGAAAATCCCTTAATTTTTTGCATATTTTTGAATGTGGATGATAATAGTACTGTTTTCAAAATGTGACTGTGTATTGAAATACAGTAACTATTACTATAATACCTACTAAGGAATGTGTTACATAAATTATTTTAACTATTATTCTTGTTGTCATAGTTTTACATTGCTACATTAGGATAAGAATCAAATAAGATAGTTTATGTTAGACATTTTGGAATTGATAGGCATTTAAAAGTATGGAAATGCATAATTATCAATGAAATATTTACATGTTACCTACTTCATTAATTTATTCAATTTTTTTTGTTCTTTTCAATGCATGGTCTCATTATATATCTCACAATTAGCATTTATGAAAGTGTGTGCCAGCATGCCTAACTCTTCTTATTTCTCTTAAAAGAAAGTAAATTTGTCTCTCAGAAATGTGTTGAAATTTGTCCATAAAAAATAATAAATGTAGGTTGACTATGATTGGAAAACACACAGGGACAAATAGTCAAACTAGTAGAAACACATGAACTATGAACCAATAGATGAGGAGCCCACAACTGGATCAGGCCCTCTGGATAAGTGAGACAGTTGATTAGCTTGAACTGTGTAGGAGGCCCCCAGGCAGTGGGACTGGGACCTGTCCTTAGTGCATGAGCTAGCTGTTTGGAGTCTGGGGCCTATGCTGGGACACTTTGCTCAGCCTAGGTGAAGGGAGGAGGGGACTGGACCTGCCTGGACTGAATCTACCAGGCTGAGCTGAATCCCCAGGGGAGTCCTTGCCCTGGAGGAGATGGGAATGGAGGGTGAATGGGGGGAGGGTGGGGTAGGGGGCAGAAGGAGAGAGGACAGGTGAATTCTGTGGAATGTTCTGTATGTCCTGTGGGAGCCCTTCTTGGGTTCTTTGTGGCGTTACCCAGCAGGTCCGCATAGAGGATGATTAGGACCATGGGCCTGAGTGCAGGTGTCTGAGATGGTCTGCACTTGGCTGTGCTGGGGGATGGTCTATATGTCAAGTTGTTCTGATTGATCAATAAATAAAACCTGATCGGCTGTGGCTAGGCAGGAAGGATATGCGGGACTAACAGAGAGGAGAAATAAAAGGACAGGAAGGCAGAAGGACTGACTGCCAGATGCCGCCAGCACAAGAAGCATGTGAAGATGCTGGTAAGCCACGAGCCACGTGGCAAGGTATAGATTTCTAGAAATGGGTTACTTTAAGATATAAGAAAAGTTAGCAAGAAGCCTGCCACGGCCATACAGTTTGTATGCAATATAAGTCTCTGTGTTTGCTTGGTTGGGTCTGAGCAGCTGTGGGACTGGCGGGTGACAAGGATTTGTCCTGACTGTGGGCAAGGCAGGAAGACTCTGGCAACAAATGGCGCCCAACGTGGGGCAAGAGTTTCCACCTAAAACCTGAAAAAAAAGATTCTGAAACGGAGCTAAAAACAGCTTCCTAATTATCTCTCTCAAATGGGCGGCAGCTTGCCGGTTTGAACTACTGGTGTGTTCCTAGCGTGCTGTATGGCGGGAATGAGGCCCCTGCAAATGGCACATTAAATTGCATGGTGGATTTGGCCTTTGCTAGTACAAGGCAAAAAGGGTTTCTGGGCTACACGGTGCTTGGATAAAAGCACAGACCCATGATGGCTCCCAGAGCTGGTGGTAAACGGACCACCGCCATGTTGGGAAGCTGAGGTGGGCGGAGTCAGCAGCCATAGCACCGTTTCAGCTTACAAATGCTGCAGTTTAAAGCAATAGATTCACAATAAGACAGATTCAGATGGAACAAGACTTTAAATGCTTTACAATGTGTGTAAAAATGTACACAGGCTTGGAAGAGAGAGGAAAAGGAACATAGACAGTTATATAAAGAAATAGAAAGTTTAAAAAATAAAGTCTTTAAAGAGAAAGTAAAAGTAATATAAAAAATAAGCCATGTAAAGATGGATATCACACAGAGAGTCTGGATTATATTGTCTTTGGGATTTTTAACTGCAGAAAGACATGTGATTGTAAAGACTGCTCAGTTAAATCAATGTGTATATTTCAAAGGTATTTCAATTTTGAAATTTATGTCTAAGGATGTGTTGCTTTGGAAAGGAGACTCTAATTTTGTTTTCACAGAAAGTCAGAGGCTATGGATTTGTTCCAGATTAAGATACATCAGGTTTGACCAGCCAAGACCCCCTGAAAGGTCTCCGATGACACCATGGCCCAGATGATCCAACATCCAGAATCGTTTCAAGGCAACTGGCTCAGATGATACAGTCTCACGGACTACTCCATGAACCTGAAATTTTCTTTGTGTCCCCATGAGATGCTGCGCCCCCCTCCAGCAGGAAGTAGTAAGAGAAGCTACGCCCAAATTCCCAAATATACCAAGCTGGCTTTAAAGATGTGTAAAAGTTAAAACCTTCCTTTTTTAAAAAAAGAACAGGGGAAGTGCTGTGGGATGTTCTGTATGTCCTGTGGGAGCCCTTCTTGGGTTCTTTGTGGCGTTACCCAGCAGGTCCGCATAGAGGATGATTAGGACCATGGGCCTGAGTGCAGGTGTCTGAGATGGTCTGCACTTGGCTGTGCTGGGGGATGGTCTGTATGTCAAGTTGTTCTGATTGATCAATAAATAAAACCTGATCGGCTGTGGCTAGGCAGGAAGGATATGCGGGACTAACAGAGAGGAGAAATAAAAGGACAGGAAGGCAGAAGGACTGACTGCCAGATGCTGCCAGCACAAGAAGCATGTGAAGATGCTGGTAAGTCACGAGCCACGTGGCAAGGTATAGATTTCTAGAAATGGGTTACTTTAAGATATAAGAAAAGTTAGCAAGAAGCCTGCCACGGCCATACAGTTTGTACGCAATATAAGTCTCTGTGTTTGCTTGGTTGGGTCTGAGCGGCTGTGGGACTGGCGGGTGACAAGGATTTGTCCTGACTGTGGGCAAGGCAGGAAGACTCTGGCAACAGGTGAATCCATGACTGATATGTAAAATTAAATTAAATTATAAAATAAAATAAAAAAAAAACACATGTGCAAACATGTCTACTACAGAATTCTTTATGGTCATCAAAATAAAAACAAAAGCCTGGAACCGGAAAAAAAAAAGTAAGAAGATAGCTTTCAAAATGAGCAAAGATGCTTTGAATTTGAATAATAATAAGGATATATACCACATGCTCATGTAACAGTAATGTTTCTCATCCATCAATAACTTATGATTGTAAAGAGGTTTAAATAAATACATAATATGTAAACATATGAACATATAACTAGAATTGATATGGGTTGTATTATGTATCACTATCTGTACAACTAAAAATCAAGATATTTTGGAAAATAGTGGATTAAGCATGTTAGTTTGCTAAATAGATTAGGAAAAGCACTTATTTGGGATCTGAAAAACACTGGTGAACCATAGCTTTGGTTATGATCATTAATGAGAAGGAACATTATGAATCAATTCTGTGCTCAGTTACTAAATCCTAGAAAACAAATTGGCGAATGATTGACTCTTAAAGGTTTACACATCTCCATGGCTAAAATGATTATGTTGGATACAAGTAAGTATCTTCTCTCATTGGGTACATTCTGCAGAAGAAGATATAAAAGAATAAGACAAGGGCACATGGAGATATAGGGTGTGCCTTTCTGTCCAAGCTGAGATTGAAGTAATAGATGCAAGTATGCTTTGTTCTTTGAGTCACTTATCTCTCCACTTCCATTCTCTCATGAGACGGTACTATCCAAGTTTTCTCTGGAAGCAGAAAATCCCATTGAGCAGAAATCATCATAACAAGGCACACAATGGTGCTTGAGGTTAAACCGAGAGAAAAATAGATAACAAAAGAAAGAACAGGAAGAAAATAAAACCTCACTTTAAATGACTAATATAGCATGAAACATATACTCATGTATTTCTGTATAGATCTGGCACAGTCTGATTCAAGACAAAAAAACAAATTCTTGGGTTGGAAGATTTGATACTATCAAGTTCCATTTTCCATTAAGTAATGAGTCAAAGAAATATATCAAAACACAATGTAGGAAGAAATGAAATTTAAAAAGGCAGTTAAAAGGAATGTTGATTAAAAAATGTGACTATTATTGTATAAATAGAAGCCTAAAAACATGAAAAAAATGAATAAAAGCTCATAAACAATAGAAAACTTTGGAAAATAATCAGCAAGTAATATGTATTTTTTAATATAGACTCAATTAAAATAGGATAACATAAGTTTGTATATCTTCGTGAAATTGAAGGAAACTCACTGCAGTTTAAAAATTCTTAAACTACCCTTAATATTATATATTTAAATATGAAATAAATTAAATTATAAAATATGTCATGTGAAGAAAATGGAAGTAATGACAATAATGTATATTTTTTATTCCAAGACATTGTTAATATTCCAACTAACATCAAACAGCATGAACATTAAATTTTGCACTAAATACTTAAAAATGATTTAAAGCTCTCTTTTCTCTTCAAGAAAATTACATGCATAAGGTAAGGAATCAGGTATGATGGCAAGAAGCACCACCTCTTTCAGGCCTTATAGCCCAGGGCCATGGGTGGAGCAAATACCACTGCATTCTAAATAGAAGGAATAATCAGAAAATATAATAAAGAATGAGGTTATAAAATAAATGTTGCATATGTATGCATTCATGTACATACAATATTACTGCTCTGACTATAAAGATGAAAACAATGTAGAAATGATAAAAGAATTACAAAGAGATAAATAGGAACTAATTTAACAAGAAAGGGACAGAATATATAGGTGAAAATCTCATATAAGAACATTGGGCCGGGCGTTGGTGGCGCACGCCTTTAATCCCAGCACTTGGGAGGCAGAGCCAGGCGGATCTCTGTGAGTTTGAGGCCAGCCTGGGCTACCAAGTGAGCTCCAGGAAAGGCGCAAAGCTACACGGAGAAACCCTGTCTCGAAAAACCAAAAAAAAAAAAAAAAAAAAAAAAAACATTGATTTATAGAAACAAAATAAAACCAAAATTTGCTAAATCCAATTTCATGCCTTTTGATAGGAAGATAATAGCTCCAAAATGGTTCAGTTCTGAAGTAAGTAACCTAAAACATAAATAAAAATCATTATGGAAAAGCACATACAAAAATAAATATATAAGAAAGCATTTTTAGCTCTGCGGTGGTGGCGCATGCCTTTAATCCCAGCACTCGGGAGGCAGAGCCAGGCAGATATCTGTGAGTTCGAGGCCAGCCTGGACTACCAGGTGAGTTCCAGGAAAGGTGCAAAGCTACACAGAGAAACCCTGTCTCGAAAAACAAAAACAAAAAACAAAAAAAAAAGCATTTTTAAATCCTACATTCATATCAAAATAGTATATATTAGAATAAAACTGAAAATAAATCCCTTTGTGGAAACTAATAATAGATAAGTAATTCTGATAAATTATCCAATCACATTAACTTTCCTACTCAAGGACTGATATCACAAGCGCATGAGTGCACACACACACACACACACACACACACACACACACACACACACACAACTTGCAATTACCCACACATTCATTTATAGTAATTCAAAGGCTGTCTTATGAAATATGTATGTAAGTTGCCCTTCTACATTCAGGTTTATGTTTGAGTGTTACTTTATAACAGAAGAAAACAATAGACAATCAATACAAACTCTCCACTCTCTGTTTTCTGTTTTACTTCATTATCCTCAAACATTTCTTTGCATACTTAGTTATGTAGTTACTTAGCAATGTTATTTTTTGGTTTTTCTTTCAAGAATATAAACTCAATGAGAATGGAGATTTTAATTATTTGGCTCTGCTTTTATAACTTCAGAACTTAAATTTTATGGCACACAATATACATTCAAAAATCCTAAAATAAGTCACAATATTTATATGAGTATTTAAAATGGAACAAAGGCATCAATTCAATGTGGGAGAAAGGATGGTTAAACTAAATGGAGTTGGAGCAACTGGCTACCCATCTGGAAGTAAATTAAGTTGGAGCCTGTCTCAATCAGACAAAAAATAAATTCCAGATGGTTTAGAAGCTTAAATACAAAAATAAATGATTAAATAAATAAAACAAAAGTATCACAAGGCATTCCAAGTATAGGGATAACAATCATCACCAAGAAAAAAAGAAGTAATAAATAGGAACATATTTGTATGCAAAAACCAAACCATTAGAATGGATGTAATGCCATTATTTCTATATGAAATTAATATATTTTATTTTTCTATACACACATAAAATATAGAAGTGGTTACTATATAGAAAAACAAAGCAACTATATGGCAGATTAGTGGAAATAGAAAATATTTATTGAAATGATGACACAAATATTTGATATTTCTCCAAACCTATTACAATTTAAATTTAAAAAAAAGAAATATTATACTCTTAAGTATTAATTCTGATGGATTAAAATCAATTTTAAGGAATATTAAGATTTTTCACACTAAAGAAAATAAAACTTGTATGTTTAGTGAGGTATGTCATTCAGAAAATTTAACAAGTGATTCTGCCTTTGTTCAAAGAGGTAAAGAAGAATAATTCATCTCATAAATTTGCCTGGCATCAGGAGTATTGAATCTCATTTGGATATCATGTACTAAATTTAATCATAATACACACACACACACACACACACACACACACACACACACACGTGTGTGTGTGTGTGAATTTTGGCTGTGATAACATCAAATACCCAAATGTCTGACTTGGAACAAGCAATGCTTACTTTTTTATGAGTAGGAGATCACCTCTGCCTCTGCTGTAATTTGCTGGAGTTTACTGTTTCTGGGAACTAGGCTGACAAAGTAATCATTTTTGAGGGTCTAATAGTATCATGAGGTTGAAAACATCCAGTATTAAAGATTTATCATAATTAAAAAATTAGGTGTTTGCCACATGAGACAAATTATAATTTACTTTTAACTGTTGAAGGAAAAGAAAATTATATGCATGCAGTTGATGCTAAAACACAACTCTCAACTCAAAGAGAATATAAGATAGTTCATTATGGACCAAAAGCATGATTACCATGGCCTGGGAACATGGAGTTGAGTTATTCCAGGCCCCAAGCTTCATTAGGAGTACAGTTTTGTGTAGATTTTATTGTAACAGAAAAAAAAAAGTTATTAATCAAAGCATTTAAAAATACATTTAAGCCGGGCGGTGGTGGCACACGCCTTTAATCCAGCACTCAGGAGGCAGAGCCAGGTGGATCTCTGTGAGTTCGAGGCCAGCCTGGACTACCAAGTGAGTCCCAGGAAAGGCGCAAGGCTACACAGAGAAACCCTGTCTCGAAAAACCAAATAAATAAATAAATAAATAAATAAATAAATAAATAAATAAATAAATAAAAATACATTTATGGTAATATCAAGGAGGGATATTACAGGAAGATGGGAGAATCTCAAATATAGGCCTCAGATGTTTTCTGAAAAAGATTCTTGACTCTTTTGTTGTTCAGACATACTTTTTTTATTCATTTTGCATACCAGCCACAGATCCCCTCTCATCCCTCCTCCCACTTCTGCCTTTGCCCCCACCCCCACCCCACCCCTCATATCCTTCTCCTAAAAGGTAATTCCTCTCATTGGGGGACAGCTAAGCCTGGTACATTAAGTTGATGCAGGATCAAGCCCCTTCCTGCTGCATCAAGGGTAAGCAAAATGTCTAAATATAGGAAATGGGAATCAGAAAAGCAGCTCATGCACCAGGGATAGAACCTGATCACACTGCCAAGGGTCCTTCAAACAGAAACAGCTACTCATTTCTCTCCCATATGCAGAGGTTCTAGTCCGGTCCCATTCAGGTTCCAGAGTTGTTGGTCTGATGTTAGTAAGTTCATATGAGCTTGGTTCAGTTGTCTCTGTAGATGTTCCCATCATGATCTTGAACACCCTTGCTCATATAAACCCTCTTCACTCTCTTTGACTGGCCTTCTGGAACTTAGCCTGGTGCTCGGTTGTGGGTTTCTGCATCTGCTTCCATCAGATACTGAATCTATGTATCTATGATGACAGGCTATTCACCAATCTGCTTTTCAAGGTAGGCCAGTTCAGACACCCTCACCACTATTTCTAGTAGTCTAAGCTGGGGTCATCAATTGTGGTTTCCTGGGAACTTCCCTAGCACCAGGTTTCTCCCTTATCCCCTAACATCTCGCTCTATTAAGATATCGCATTCACTCCTCTCTCAATACATCCCTCCCCTAGCTCAACCATCCCATTCCCTCATGTTCTCATCTCCTATCCCCTCCCTTCTATTGCCCCCCACCCCAGTTTACTCATGGCGATCTCCTCTGCTTCGCCTTATAAGGTGATCTGTGTGTTCCTCTTAGGTCCCTCCTTGTTTGCTATCTTTTCTGGAGCTGTGGGTTGTAGTCTGCTTATCCGTTGCTTTACATCTAGTATGCACTTATGAGTGAGTACATACCATGTTTCTTTTTCTGAGTTTGGGTTATCTCACTCAGGACATTTTCTAGTTCCATCCATTTGCCAAAACATTTCATGTGACATCATTTTTTTTTTTTTTTTTTTTTTTTTTTTTACAGCTGAGTAATACTCCATTGTGTATATGTACCACATTTTCTTTATCCATTCTTTGAGGCACAGCTAGGTTGTTTTCAGGTTCTGGCTCTTATGAATAATGTTGCTATGAACATAGTTGAACAAGTGTCCTTGTGGTATGACTGAGTGTCACTTGAGTATATGCCCAAGAGTGGTATCATTGGGTCTTGAGGTAGATTGATTCCCAATTTTCTGAGAAACCTTCCATACTGATTACCAAAGTGGCTGTACAAGTTTGCGCTCCTACCAACAGTGGAGGAGTGTTCCCCTTGTTCCGTATCTTCTGTAACATAAGCTATCAACAGTGTTTTTTTTATTTTAGCCACCTGACAGGTGTAAGATGGTATCTCAGAATCATTTTGATTTGCATTTCCTTAATTACTAAGGGTGCTGAGAAATTCCTTAAATATATTTCAGCCATTTGATATTCTTCTGTTGATTCTCTGTTCAGATCTGTCACCCATTTTCTATTTGGATTGTTTGGTATTTTGATGCCTAGTTTCTTATGTTCTTTATATATTTTGGAGAACAGTCATCTGTCAGATGTGGGGTTGGTGATCATCTTTTCCCATTCTATGGGCTGTCATTTTGTCCTATTTACTGTGTCCTTTACCTTAAGAAGCCTCTCAGTTTTGGGTGGTCCCATTTCTTAATCATTGCTCCCAGTGTCTGTGCTACTGGTGTTATATTTAGGAAGTGGATTCCTGTGCCAATGCAGTATGGGCTATTTCCTACTTTTTCTTCTTTAGAGTTCAGTGTAGCTGGACTTATGTTGAGTTCTTTGATCCAATTGGATTTGAGTTTTGTGCATGGCAATAGATATGGATCTATTTGCAATCTTCTACATATTGACTTCCAGTTATGCCAGCACCATTTGTTGCAGATGCTTTCTTTTATATATTATAAAGTTTTGGCTTCTTTGTCAAAAATCAGGTGTTCACAGGTGTGTGGATAAATATCAGGGTCTTCAACTCAATTCCATTTGTCCACATGTCATTTTTATGCCTATACCCATCTGCTTTTATTGCTATGGCTCTACAGTAGAGCTTGAGGTCAAGGATGGTGATGCCTCCAGAAGTTGCTTTATTGTACAGAATTGTTTTCCCTATCCTGGGTTTTTTGTTTTTTCATATGAAGTTGAGTATTTTTCTTTCCAGTTCTGTGAAGAATTAGGTTGGGATTTTGATGGGGATTGCATTGAATCTGTAGATTGCTTTTGATAAGATTGCCATTTTTACTATGTTAATCCTACCTATCCATGAGCATGGGAGATTTTTCCATTTTCTGATATATTCTTCAATTTCTTTCTTCAAAGACTTAAAGTTCTTGTCATAAATGTCTTTCATGTGCTTAGCTAGAGTTACCCCAAGGTATCTTATATTTGTAGCTATTGCAAAGGGTGATATTTCTCTGATTCCTTTCTTGAATCATTTATAATTTGTATATAGAAGAGCTACTGATTTTTTTTTTTGAGTTAATCTTGTATCCTGCTACATTACTGAAGGTGTTTATCAGCTATAGGAGGTCCTTGGTAGAATTTTTGGGTTCACTTATGTGTACTAATTTATTGCATTCAGATATTCTTGAAGTTTATATCTGTTTATCAAGGTGAGAGCTCTGTCACAGGGATGTTCAAGGAATAGCTCAAGGAAGCTAATGATAACTAGAAATTGATTTAATTGGGTCCTAGACCTCATCACATTTCAAATTTTCTGTGGACAATTGAAGTTTTCATCAGCCTTTAGAAATACAGCATCTTTTTAGAAATTCTAATTCAAATTATACTATAATATAAGTAATATGATTATATATTGGTTAAAAATTAACATAATTGCTGTATAATTTTATTTATGTAATATTGTAAAAGTGACAGAATTATAGAGCTTGATGAAAATTTGATTGGTGAAGGTTATAAACAGGTAAAGGAGGGAAAAGAAGAGGTGTATGTATAAGTACAAAAAAACAGATATAAGTAAATGGAAGAATGAGGAAATGAGTGACAGATGACTTTATATACTAGTAATATAAATGATATTTATATTATATATATTTATACATAATATAAAGAATCTTATTGCATGATCCATAAGAGGGATAAAATTGCATAGAATTATATTCATGAACACCCAAAACTGTGGACCTGCATAGCAGTCTATTTTTGAGATAGTCATATAAGATGAAATCACTTAAACCAGTTAAGAGTACACTGAACTCTTTATGTTATTCTTACTAACACACTTCTGTGAATCCTTATCTATTCACATTCACAAGGTGTTCTTGTTAATTGATCCTCACTGAACATAATGTTGGGCCTAAAAAGATATTTTGATTAAAGTATATTATGCACTTTGAATGTAATCACCGACGCCCCACCCCACCCCCCTTGAGATAGGGTTTCTCTGTTGTAGACCTGGCTATCCTGGAACTCATTTGGTAACCAGGCTGGATGTGAACTCAGATATCCACCTGTCTTTTCCTCATCAGTGCTGGAATTAAAGGCATGTGCCACCATGCCTAGTGTCTTCATAGTCCTTTACCCTCTCATTTCTTCTCCCTGCCCCCTACTGCTAATCCTTTTTCTAGTATATAAGCATGGCATTACTCTTAGTTACTTCAGTAAATTAGAATTAGTGATCACTAGCTCATCATGCTTTCTATCAAATATTTGTATCAAAATCTTAACCTTTAGAAACATCTTATGGCTGTTTTATTCTTTCCCAATTTTATTACATACATGTATAATATACATTTATCACATTCTTCACCATTATCTTCTTGTATCCTCACCTTCTTCTTCCAAAGTTTCTCTCCTCTTTTCATTTGTTTGTTAATTTCTTTGTTTGTGGCCAACTACATATAATTTGAGCTGTCTATACAAACATGAGTGTGATGCTATTTAGTTGAGAAGGAACAAGTTAAAAGCGACTATGCATTGAGTAAAAGTCCTCCCCTCTCCTTCAATGACTACTATAGCTCATAAAGGAAGGATAGGTACATAGCAGAATGTAGAAAGCATGTCTGTAACTTGACCCCAACTTTGGTTGCCATCTGACATAGAGGAAGATGTTGAGACTTTAGTTCAAAACTATTTCTGCCTCAGTGCTGTAAAACTTGGTCCCACTGGGAGGTCAGGGGATCAACAGAGAAGCCCTATGCATAGCCAGGCTACATCTGGCTCTAGAACTCCTCTGTAGACAGCTCTTTTTTTTAAAAAAAAAAAAAAAAAAAATCATTTTCTCTCTATGTTTATTTTTTATTTTATTATTATTTTTTTAATGCCAAATGCTGTTTATTGAAGGAGAGAAGAGGTCTTAAATAAAGGCTTACAGCACAATGGGAGAACCCCATAGTGCAGAAGTTTGCTACGGATAATTTAAAATCTTGCATCTAAACTGTTAACGCCCATTATGCCGGATACACAGACAAGGTACTTCCCTTAAGCATTCAGGAGGGTGGAATCCAGCAGGGAATTAGCATAGGGAGGATATCAAGGTCAAGGTCAGCAAGCAAGGCAACAGTTAACCAAAATGGGGGCCAGGGCCCTACAGGTCCCCCTTTTACTAAAAAATGAGCTTCTGACTTAGGTTGTATGGGACTTCAGCAGGTCACCTTACCCATCATGGAGATGCCTGCCCAGCTCTTATTTGCATTAAAGTCAAGACCAATGTCAGTTCAGGAAGCCACCAAACTCCCTCACTCTTCAGGTCTGGTTTAGCTTTGCTGTTGTTTCTCCAAATCCTTCTTCAACTTCTCCCAAGGAACACACAATGCCCTAGTTTATGGGACCTCTGACTCAGTCTTCTGGATGATGAGGCTGTTTCAGTTACCAAAGAGTATATATATATATATATATATATATATATATATATATATATATATATTGTATATACACAGACAAGTACTTCCCTTAAGCATTCAGGAGGGTGGAATCAGCAGGGAATTAGCATAGGGAGGATATCAAGGTCAAGGTCACAAGCAAGCAACAGTTAACCAAAATGGGGCCAGGCCCTACAGTCCCCTTTTACTAAAAAATATAAAAAATGTATATATATATATACAATATATACTATTGTACTATTATTTGAAAAGCTGAAAGAGTCCCAATTTTTTGGGACACACAATACAAAAAAAGTAGGAGAGAAAAAAAACAGAATATATATATATATATATATATATATATATATATATATATATATATATAACTTTTAACTGAAACTCCACATCTTCCCACACACTTTACTTGTCTTGGCTTTACCATTTCTCCTTCTATACCTATTCTGTACTTGCTATTAGCAGCTCAAGTGTACTTATTAATCCCACCATGATTTCTTTCTTCTTTCTCTTTATTTTCTTCACTCATATCTACAATAACTGATACAACAGTATGCACCATATAAATACTGTCCCTTGCTGCTTTAAAAAATTTATACTTTTGTCTGGAAATACAAAATGATGGTATGTGTATACATTTTTCTCATTTTTTCTTTTTCTTCTTATATCTGAGATGATAAAGATGATAATTATGGTGATGATTTCTCTTTTAATAGTTGATGATTTAAATTATTGGAGCCTCAGGATTAATAATTCCTCAATACCAGATGTGCTTATTGATAATATGTTACGCCTATCATGACATGCATTGTTATTTAGAGATTCAATGCAGATTTTAGCCTTTTGCTCTTGAAGGTCTTAAAATCTACTAGGTATGCAAGACAGACAATAAACTCTGAAGCCTGTAGTGGATTTCACTATAGTGCAGCATTGGAGCTGTCCGTATCACACTCCTTCATTTTCCATTCAGGAGAAACAAAAAGTTTGAGAAAATCTACACTTCACTCTTACCACAGAAGAACCAAGAGATAATTCAGAAAGCAAACACAATACAAAAAAAGTAGGAGAGAAAAAAAAAAAAACAGAAAAAAAAATTGGGACTCTTTCAGCTTTTCAAATAATAGTACAATAACATTTCTTTAACTCTGTAATCAGATCCTATAAGACTTTCACTTTTATGTTGTGATTTCTTAATGCTTAAGTTACTACATAAAACACTATAATATCTTGTTAATACAATTATCAGTATTTCCCATCCTGCAATTGCATTCTCAAAAATAATCTTTATTTCTCTATTTAATATCTTCATTGTAGAACTACTGATACATTAAAAACTGCAAATATTTAATGTACACAGTTTAGTGAGCTTTATTGTGTTCATATACCTGAGAAGCTACAGCCACAATTGATGCAATAAACATATGGATCACCTGTAAGAGTCAACAACCCTTTCTATGAATATATGTAGGCAAGTCAATCAATTTTGTACCTACACTATTATTTCTCTGTTTTCTGTTTGAAACAGTATTACAGTTTTTTCTAAAAATAGTTAACATACAAAATACTAGATTGCATTACAGCACTTCCCCATACACGTGAATCACACAAATAAACACACACACACACACACACACACACACACACACACACACACACACAAAGGCTCTATATTTTCCCACTAACACTGCCCTTCCTTCTCATCTCTGCTCCCTTCTAAGTATCTTTCTTCCCTCTCCTCAGTTAGTCCCCATTTTACCTATATGTCTCTATGTGCTTTCATTATTGTACATCTCGCTACATAAAACATTTTGGACTCTAGTACTACAAAAGCATCTTGCTCAACTTCCAAATTGGATATTATTGGGAACAAATAGGAAGCAAAAATTTGTTTAGAACATTGATATCTTATGATGGAAATATAAATGAGAAAAAAAAAAACTATTTACAGTGCATTGCAAAAGGTTGCCTAACTCAGAAAATTATGCAGTCAAACATTAAGATATTGATGAAAAATATACTCAATAAACCTATGTGGTAACAATGCACAGACACCTTTTCTGTAATACATGTTTATAAAAATGAAATCTAAGCAAAGCTAACATGTGATGAGATGGATAAGAAATGTAGTACTTACTTACTTGTAGTGTATTCTATATATACACAACTTTTCACTTGTTTGTCACATACATAGCAGCCACCACAGATCAATGCTCAACCTATAAACTTCTACATGTATAAAAGGCTATAGCTTATGTCATTCTTGTACTTGCATTTTTTTACTTATGACTAACAAATTTTTATTAATTTAAAAACTTTTCTTTTGTATACTTTCCCTTGAGTCTTCTCATTAAACAAATGTGTAGGAGCCAATTTTCATGACAATATCCAAAGCTGGCTTGTAATGTGATTCTCATTTCTATAAGGAAGGAAGGAAATGATGTCAGTGAAAAGAGTTTTAAGATCACTGTATGAAAGAGCCTTTGAAGCTTTGAATGATGATGCCCCTGCTTCCCCACCAATTTCCAACACAAGCTCAAATTAGTACTTCTACTTTAAGTTACTGTCCCTTTTATTTCATGGGATTTCAGCTTGCCTTTTCTGAAATAACAGTGAAACAGAAAAGAAAATGATACACCACTTATCTGAATGTTCCCTTCTCTCAGCCCCTTGTACCATCACTCAATTATGTATATATCTCCAGGATGGATTATGTGCAGTAAATGCTGGTAGCACTTTTTTGGTGAACATGTTTACTAAGATTATTGTTGTATTTAAAAGACCCATCCATAGTACACATGTTAAAAAGAGGCATGAAAGAAAGAAAGGGAAAAGAAAGAGCATAATGGAGTGTTGAAACTAGCACAAATGAAGTTAACTTCTCTACTTTTACTCCATGAAGTAGCTCCCTCGTGAAAATATATATTATTAAAGGAAATCTCTAAAAATCCTCTTCAAGAGATACAAATGTTGTCAATAGGTTAGTCTTGTGGAGGGGCATGGAACAGTAGGAATTTGGAAGATGTATGGCCCTGTGGAGACAGAAGACATACAATGACAATAGAATTAATTATGGCTTCCTACTTTCTTTGAAATGTACCGCTTCACTAAAAGTGAAGTACATCCATAAACAGAGATCATTTAGAACTTACAAGACCCTATTCATTAGACATGCCTTTTTACTAATTTCCTATATCACACATTGGTGAAGTTCAAACCCAGCAAAGTTACTGCTGGTCCAAAATTCCCAGCCTTATAGCCTGATCTGGATTTTGTAAATTTCAAGCTCTTTTTCACCCATATTTTTGTATAACACCAAAAAATAAAAAAATAAAATAAATAAAACTTTTTATGAAAGAATTCATTGATATATTCCTCATTTTTCCCTGAATTATTTGAGATGATCTTTAGTGAATAAGGGAGTGTGTACCAAAAGAGATATAGAGAAGATGAAATTGCAGAGACAAACAACTATCCTGAATTATTTCAAACAGAAAAAATTGAGAAAATTGAGGCTGATTGTTTAGATACCCACCTTATTCACATTCTAGGTAATAAATTAGTAGAAATATTTGGAAATTTGGAGAGGTAGGATGATCTTTTCAACTATTTACATGTAATATTTGGTTGTCTGTGCAACAGTTAAAGGTTTTTATGGTAGTTTCAGTAGCTACAAATTCTGGGAGTCCTTTAGATGACTAAGATTTACCATATCTGCTTGTATTTCTCAGAATCAATCTTTATCAAAATTTATTAGCTATGAATCTCATTGCTGTAATAAATACCTAACAAGGAGAAACTTTTAATGGAAAACATTTTATTGGAAAAGGCTTATTTTGACTAACTGTTCTGGGGTATTAGCTATCACTGGAAAGTCTAGGCACAGAAGGCTGGGACAGTTGGCCACATTACATCTTCAGTCAAGGAGCAGAGAAGGGAAAATATATGTGCTCTCCCCACTTTCTCCCTTCTGTGTAGTTCAGAATACCAGATTTTAAGGAATGGTACCTTCAAAGTCCATGGTTCTATTTTACATCAATTGACTTAATTAAGACAGTCCCCTACAGTCTAAGGGTATACACTCATTCCCAGAAGCCATCTTCCAGGTGATCCTAAACCTAATCCAGTTGACCATTAAAAGTCACCATCATCAACCTCTCCCAGTTATTTATGAAATACCAATACATCTCCTATAAAAAAACATTTTTGAGAGAATTCTCTTGTACTCAGCCCTCAAAATTAATTGCTGACTCCCATATAGAATTTTTAGAAGTGCCTCTGTATTAAACCAACCTCATTTTCTCCTATATTAAGTTTAGTAGACCAGAAAAAGTTAGTAGATAAGATATGTCTGGAGGAGAGCAAGACATTTATCAAATGTCTTCTCTTAAATCCATGTGGAAAAGGCTAGTATAATTAGGGGAACTAGTGACCGGTTGAAAAATTTTGTCCAAATGAATTCGTAGAAATGGAGAGGGAAATTTCTAATGGTGTGTCTTGGAAGAAGGTAGAGAGTAATTTATCTTTCTCTTTACAATTTAACCTCACAACGGCAATCACGATTTTAATAAGTGTCACTTCTGCTTTCCTCTTTTGATTAGGAATGATTTCTCATCCTTACCAAACATATGCATATCTCCAATGAAGAAATACCTTTCCCTTCATCTCATTAAGTCATCAATTCTTTCATTCCTATTTGTCTGTGTGTACATAAAAGAAAATATTGGGGTAATTAGGACAGACCATTCCTATGGACCTAGGAATTAATGAGACCCTATTAATGCATTTCAATGTTTGTTCTACATTCACAGCTATCTTTATAATATAGCAAACTCAGGCATATAACACTCAAGTTTTCAGAGAAAAAATACGAGAAGCAGAGAGTTCTTTTCATTGACTCAAGGTCACCCAATTGAAATTTCTACACGCAAATTCATATCCTGTGACATTTTGTTTCCTAGGCTCTTCACCCAGGGTCATGTTTCCATTAGGCACAGGAGGCACAAAGGCACTTTTAGGGATCCACAAAAATGTTTTGATTTTCATTACTTTTTAAATAATAAAATTTACTGAATGCTTGGGAATGCATTTAGCATGTTTTTTTTTTTAATCCAATTTTAGTTCAGTGTGACCATAAAGTACATGTAAATGTCTTTATAGGGGCAAAGATTCACCTAGACAAAGTATTTAATATCTACAAGATGCCACCTTCTTTCTTTCCTTTCTTAGTCCTTTTCACTAAGTAGATGGAAGTATAATGTGTTTGATGGGTTGTGTGCGCAACAGGGGGAAAATGAGAACTTTTGAGAATGTTTTCACAGATATTAAAGTATAGAAAAGATTTTGTGCAGAGAGGGACCACCATGGTGAGGCTATGCCTTATGTTCCTGCTTGTTTTGTCTCTGCAGCCTCATACTATGGTAGGAGATGCTCTTTCTTCACCATTTCCTACACAGATGTGGGGAAGTTCATGGAATCAATCTGAAAATAATCAGAGAAAAACAAGCAAATGGTCTTTTTTTAAAACAACCTTAATGCAGCTTCAATCTATAATAAGTAGCAGTGAAAATTGATGCTTGTGTTATATTCTGTGATTAAAATCTACTAAAGGATTTTGTTTCCATTAAACCATTGTGCATATTTATCATTCTCCATGTAGTTCATATCTGGATCTGGCATTCCATCTTTATGCCAATGAAATTTCAAAATACAGAATTCAACTGTATCTTAAGGACAAGAGTCATGAATGCAGGAGCTGTTTTACACCCTAAGCATCAATATCTTTGGCTGTTAGAGGCAGAGAACAATGCTCTTGCAATTGAAATATCTTTCTGGTATAGGGGTCATAGTAGCCACTATCTTTAATTGTATTTACATCGACTTTCCAGATGAGAAAATAGATTGAGAGACCAAAGTTGACTTGCTAAAAATCATAATCAGAGAGGCAGGGTCGAAATTTTGTAAATACAAGACAATGACATGTTTCTCTGAATTCAGATTTTTACAAGAAGTTAAAAATTAATATAAATTCAAGACAAAATTCTACAATCTGCAAGCCCCAGCAAATATCTACTAATGTGTCCTTAAAGACAGGACGCCATCTGGATTATCAAACATATTGTTTCTTTCTATGGTAGCAGGCTAATAATTTAAGACTTGAATTCTCATTACATTGGGAAATATCTAATAGGGCCAAGGAATAGCAACTATTACCTTCTTCTAGGCCTACTACTCCTGTGTGTGTGTGTGTGTGTGTGTGTGTGTGTGTGTGTGTGTGTGCAGGCCACAGTGTTCAGTCCTGGTTGTTGTTCTTGATGCAAAGTTCAGCTTGTGTTTGAAAGCAAAGTCTATCACTGTAGATTTCCAATGAGCCCCTGGGATTTGCCCTTAACCAGTTCCTTCATGTTGGGTTTATAAGCACATGTTACTTATATCTGACAACTTTCATGAGAGGTTTTATAATGACACTTTGGTTTTCATATTCTCAGGAAACATTCTTTATAGACTTAGCTATCTCCCCAGGCCTCAGTCATATATATATATAAAATAAAAAAAAAAAAAAATACAAATATAAAATATGAAAATATATTCATATTAATATATGATTTCATATATTAGTATTATACTTGTATCTTTTACACCACTCACCACCTCCAACTATACTAGTGTTCCTCCTATTGACACTAAAATTCACGACTATTATTATTATTGTTGTTGTATGTATGTTTGCATGTGAGAGTGCATGTGTGTGTTTTCATGTTCAACCTACTGAGTCCATTTATTGTTTCTCATATATATGTTTTTATGGCTAATAGCTTGGGATTAGCTAACTTGTCAGGGGGCTTATCTCCAGGAATGACTGAGTTTCCTTGTCTCAGCAGCCATTAGTTGCCTGGAGCAATGTACCCAGGAGTGGGTCCTTGTGATTTCCCTTATGCATATTGACATGTTAATTGAAGGTGTTAAGTTATTGGTATTGTTTAGAACTATGTTGTTAAGATTTCATGTGACTCTGTTTTATCATTTGCACAGAAAATCTTCAAGAATCCTTACTTAGTCCATGGGAGAATTTAGATGTCAATGTTAGATTAATGATCACTGTAATTAACTAAACATTATTCTGCTTTATGTTATTTATAGTGTTATATAATTTTTAAGTCTTTAAAAAAGCAATTCCACTCAATATTTAAAAACACCACTGATCAGAAGGTAGCCCAGCTACCTCAATGCACAGATGAAATCAGTAATGTCAAAAAAAGTGAATTGGTTTCCCATTGACTCACATTCCTGAAATGAACTTCATATTTAAGACATCAACTTCCCATATCCTTGGTTAAAAAAAAATAATGTGTTAAATTTCCAAAGATTCCTGCAGTCAATAACTAACGTACAAATAGTCCCCCACATGCTTTAGACTTCATGTCTGAGAGAACACATGTGGTGTTTGGCCTCAAAATTTAAATTGATTCAGCCAATGTTGAATAAGAACTTTATGCAAAATAAATTGTGTGATTAGGCTGGAAGAAATAGGAACAATCAAAACAGAGATCTTGCCCAGAAGTTTGCAATTTAGAACTTTTTAGTAGAGGAGATACATGCAATGAGTGCTAATCACATATAAGAGCCTTCTGAAGTAAGGATCATTGCAGATGCATATGAAAACCTTAAGGGTGTTGAAAATGAAATACTTCTTGCTGTGAAGTTGGTGAAAGATGATCAAAATGCTGCATTAGGGTTTTTGATAAATGATAACAGTCAGAGAAACAAGATAGAACAGATCCAAAGAGTGATGAAATAAAATGCATGCCCTGTCGAACGTGCTTATAGATTATCAAAGAGTATATCTCTCATTTTGCTCTGGGAGCAAATATAGTTTTGCCAGGTTCTCTCAATTTTTAGTTCCTGAAAGCCATAGATGTTACCTGATTATCAACCTGAGACACTTTTAGTAATTTGACCAAGGCATGAGGGTTCAGAAGTGCCTTGATGCTGGCTTCACCCACTGAAGTTTTTAACATGATTGCCACTGTTTCTCAGCAGGGTAACAATAACTAACACTTGTTTGCAGCTAGTATCTAATTCCCAGTTTAAACCATCTGTTCACATCAATGAAGGAATCTCTACCTTACCTCTGCTTCCTGCTTGCTCCTACTTAGGACCCCACAGAGTAAATGGTCTTGTTACTTTCTAGTTATAGGCAATGCAAATGCTTTGTATGTCTGTCAGTCAGAAAGAGCACTTTACAAGAAAATCCAAAGAGATTCATAGGCATGATAGAGAGATAAGCAAGAATGGGTCAAGGAGAATAATCAAAATGTATTTTGTACATTCATGCAATTTTCAAATGACAAAACATCAGTAAAAATGATAGAAAACAATACAAAATTTAAGACTGTTTTATCATTGACTTGACCTACAAGCAAAGCAGCAGGCTTGGGGTAAGGAGAACTGGGTAGAATCTGTTTTCAGTTCTGCTCTGCGACTTTTGCTGTGCCATTCCTCATGAGCCTCTGGTATCTGTCATTGAAATAAAAGCAACAATATTGAACCAAAGCTCCCATGCTTTAACATTCTTGTTAATTACCTAAAAGACGAAATCCAAGGACATGGAACACAAAGATGTAGTTACAATTTAGATTTCCTTTGGAAGTTTAGAATAAATGGCTACTCTTCTCAAAATAAAATTTTTACCTTTTGTCCTATTGACCAACTGCATGTGGGGAAGAAATTTGTCCTTGAAGTGCTTTGTCTTGATCCAAATCCAAACCTTTATCTGTGCCTCTAATATGTGTATAGAACCAATGTTACCAGCCTTCGTTTTTGCTCCTTTGTTCCTTATGAGTTTTGTGATTGTAAGTTGAATACTAGTAGGCACTAGAGTCAGAAAGCCCCTGAGACCTCAGTTTTTTTTTTTTTTTCCTTCATTTGTAACTTTCTTGGCATCCAGCTTTGAATGAATTGTTTTGTTCCTTAATTTATATTTCTGTTGAATGAAACAGTTACCACTATCTGTCTAGGTCAAGGAAGATCCTGCAAATGGCAACAGCTGATCCAAAGACTAATAGCTGTTCAAACTAGAGACAAGAAGTGAAGGTCAACTGCCCAACACTGAATGTGACATCGATATCACTATTCTGAAGGCACAGAGAATATCACACAATGGATGACAGAAGAACATTTTAAAGGATGTATTTATTTTTGTTAGTTGTGTGTAAATGCATGCATGTCATTTGTGTGCAGGGTGCTGGGAACTGGAATCTAGCTCTCTGGAAGTGAAGCAAGAGCTCTTAGCCACTGAAGCATCTCTCTGTTTCATGAAAGAAAGAGCTAGAAAATATCAATGAGTTTCCTGAAACATTGCCTTTCAGATATAACCTGACTATTATAGTCATGAATACATAGCAGCTATGAGTGTCTGCCCAAGATTGAGTTTATCAGCATTCAGTCATGGATATAGGAGGTGCCTGAGGCCATGTGCCTTCCCGAGGAGCTATCAATTGTTAAGAGTTGCTAGAAGAGGAACTTTCATTTATTTTAACAGGCACTGTGAGATTAGTTGAAAAGTAGGGGACAGAGGGAAAAAAAGGGGGATAGCAGAGGTAAATGGGAGACAATGTAATCACAATATGAAATTGTTATATAGGTATAAAACTGTGAAAATACATAGGAAAATTACTTAGTACAAAATCTTATAACATAACAAAACTTCAATTACTTCAAATAAATAAATAGCAACATTTTTTATTGTACAGATTGTACAGATTAAATAGGACAAAGTACATCACATTGACTAGTATTATCCAACCCATGCAAAAGACCTACTACAAATTATATTAAACAAACTAGGATGAACATTTTCCTCTTTAGTGTTTTGGAGTCAGTCTATAGAGCAACTACAAGAGAAAAATTAAAAATATGGCCTCACCGTCTGAGTTATGCCCCTAATCCTGTGCTCTTATGCTTCATGGTAATCTCTCTAACCATGGTATTGTGAGTGTCAAATAAGGTAATGCCCATGTAATGTATGCATGGTAAAGAATAAATGAATTTTTAGCATTGTTACTGATTGGTTAATTATTCACACTTTCTGTCATCAACAATTTTGTCCTCCAAGAGATTTATTGAGTACTAATAAAGTACTAGATACTCTGATATGTGCTGAGCACACACCAATTATTGTTTTATTCACTCAGTTCCTCATAAGCCTTTACTCTCAGAACAAAAACAAACAGACATATACATGTTTCCAAACCAGTAATCTAGAGGTTAAACAAGAAGATGATTCTTGAGCCAGGCGGTGGTGGCGCATGTCTTTAATCCCAGCACTCGGGAGGCAGAGGCAGGCAGATCTCTGTGAGTTTGAGGCCAGCCTGGTCTCCAAAGTGAGTTCCAGGAAAGGAGCAAAACTACACAGAGAAACCCTGTCTCGAAAAACCAAAAAAAAAAAAAATTCTTATTTTTGGAGCAACAGAGCTACATTTGGATCAGTTTGTGTGATTTTTCTAAAAGAAAAATGTGACAAATTGTTTTTGTGTTCTATTAGAGTCACCCTTTCACCTTTAAAAGGACTCAATCCCCAAGCTTCTTCCCATATCATTGAAAATACAAGTCCTAGGCAAGAGCACATACTTTGGTATTTCTGATTTTGTTTTTCATTTTCAATTTTTTTTTGAGAATTTTATTTATGAGCACTGGATTTACATTATTTCCTCTCCTTCATTTTCTGCCTCCAACTCTTTCTATGTCCCCCCTTCTCAAATTCATGATTTATAATCCTTAATTATGATTTTTACATATGTGTTACAGATATTGTTATATATTTTGTATTGCTCATGAATAGACCTGTTTGGGATTGGATAACCTAACAGAGAGTTCATCCCTGAAGAAAACTGATTCTCTCTCTCTCAACAGATATTGATGTTAGCTCTTCATTTACAACCACGAGAAATTTCCCATACCCAAGTTGGCATGTCAGTTCATCCTGTCTTTATCCAGATCATCATCATCTTAGTGCTGAGATGTTGTAGGTGCAGCTTCCTTAGACGGTGATATCAAGCATTGTCATTATTCATAGGCTTGCCAGATGGGTAAGCCTTTGGGATTTTTTTTTTTCCTTTTGGCAGCTTGCATAGCACCTCACAACACTATGAGAGCAACACATCATGCAGCTGACTTACAGATCAATTCCTGCTCACTTCCTTCACATATTTGCCCAATGTGCATGGTGTCTTCAGAAATAGAGCCTTACCTTCAAGTTTTGAGAGACAGCAGAGAAAATGGCATTATCCTCCTGAACAACAACTCAAAAAAGTTTCCCATGCTTGACAATGGTGTTTTTGTTAGATAATCTATGCCTTTGAGAGATAGCACTATAAACTCATGAAAGATAATTCCATTTAAAAATATATACACATATATATTATATATGTATTTTAATAAAAGTTAACTATGTTTCCCTAGAGCTTTCAAAACTCCTTAGAATCTGTTGTTGACCTCTCCTTCCTCTCTCCATCTGTATTATTTTTCTCCCTCCTTGTTAGCTGATACCAGCCCCCAGTTTCCTATTTCCCCTCACAGCATTTGTGTGTTCTTAAGGCTGCCTCCATGATTTCAATGAAGACTGATTTAAAATATGGTAGTGCAAGTACTTTGTGGATAGAAAAAAATCATTTTCTGAAATACGCTGGGGCAAATGGCAGCCTTTGGTAGCCCATCAATGAATCTGTACTTACCATGAATAGAGGAGTCAGTTATTGTGGAGGTTAGGGGAAAGAGAATAGTAGTCATGCTTTTGTTTTGGAAGATCTTTTCAAGCAACTGAGTATTGAATATCAGAGGGATCAAAAATAAAGAAGTTGACAATATCTTGCAAAAATATTGAGTCAATAAACTGATCCATATCAACTGAAAGCTCTCCATATATTTTCTGAGGAATATATGTCAATGCCATGCATGCTGCTCCCCAGGTCTTGGTTTCTGAATCTTTAGCATTTTCAGTCTTAGAAATGTCTCCAGTTGATAATGAAATTCTTACCAAGGACCCTGGTGAAAATTCAGAGGCTACTCAGTCCTCAGGAGTAACTAAAGATGAGAAATACCAGAGAAGATGAGGCAGGAGGATTAGTAATTGGATACTAGATTATATACTACAATCTTGTCTTCAAAGGTTCTTATTCCCCAAGAGGATCAGATGAGCTTACTAACAAGATCAGGTTTGAGACAGACATCTCTGGGTCTTCTCCTACTCTTCACTTCTCCAATTTCCCTTTTGTTCATCTGTTTATTTGTTTCCCTCAATGTACTGGCTACCTGCGATTCAATTTTCCCCATTTTTATTTCTGTTAAAATCAGTAATCTTATTCAGTACAAAATTGAAATGTGCCACTGATTCCCCACTATCACTGGAGTCACCTCGAATCTGAACCCTTGCTGAGGAATGGGATGATTTATCCACTGTGAAAAGAGCAGTTAGGCTCAGCAAGTCTTGGGGTTGACTACTGGTAGGGGTGCGATCCCTTCCTGCACAGATGCATAAAAGCAGAGCCCTGTCACAGCACTTCAGGGCAGATCGAGGACAGATCAGCTCATTAAGCAATAGCAGAGGAAGCTGAGGTCCACACTGACATGCACTCATCTGACTGGACACTTCTCACAGTGAAGCAGGGAGAAAGATGACCTACCCTGACCCTAATGAAGACACACAGCCCAGGAGAAGACAAGCAGCCACGCTCAACTTCCTGCTCCTGTCTTCTAAAGAGAGACAGTCCTTAAAAGCAAGCTGATAGTTGCTGTTGTGTGACTCAACAGTGACACCCAGTGACTCTCTCTGCCAATCCCAGGTGACTGCTCCCTGTGAGTCTTCTGGCAAATACATTTCAGTCTCCATTACCTTACACTGAAACAGCGGCAGCAATCATGTCAAATTCAGTCCTAAAGGAGAAAAACCATAATAATAAATCCCAGTTTGTATTAACATAATTATCAAACTGGTGAAGCATATTCTTTTCAGTTCTTGACTCATGTCTAATGTCTAACACAACATCACAGTGTAGATGTGTTATGCCTGAATTTGCCATCAGAAGGGACTGATTATTTCCTTCATATTCTGGGTGTAGAAGGGCTCTTATTTTCTGTCATCATGGAACATTCAGATAAACTCACACACATTCACACACATACATATTCACACATAGATATGAAGAAGAGAAGAACTGTGTGGAGACAGGAAGATAATCCTCTGAGCATTTTTACATAGTAATAGGCAAACATGGATAGGGAGAAAAATTTTTAAATTAATTTTAATTAAAATAGAATTATATCACTTTCCTCCTTCTTTTCCTTACTTCAGCCCCTCTGATATGCCCTTCTTCAAATGTCTCTCATGCTCCCCACAATTTCAAGTTGATAGCCTCTTTTTCTTTGATTTTTTTTTGTGTGTGTGTGTGTGTACTCACACGTGCAGGCAGGTGTGCCCATGTAGTCATGTACACTCTTAGGGAAAGTGAGGTTATGGACATCCTAGAAGAATCTACTACTCTCACCTTGCTAAACCAGTATAATTCCCTACTACATTTTAAATCTTATATATCTATAGTACATCCATAGCAAAAGGAAACAATTACAGAAAACCACAACTGGGCACAATGCAGAGATCAAAGTATTGTGGGAAGTCTATCCCCAATTAATACACATACATTGAGACAAATATAAAAATTTATAATATGTCATGAAGCAAATGACCAGCATGCCCAGTGACATTCCAAAAAGTGACATATTTTGAAAAAGTGTGAATCCAAGGCTTTTTAGTGGATGATACAAAACTTGCTGGTTGACTAGTGAGGAACGGATATTTTCTTCAAATATTGAAGGGGCAGGTATTCAGAAAAGAGCTTACTGCTTTTATTTGGTCCCAGAGGACAGAGATTGAATAACAGAGGGAAGTTATATGGGAACTGCCTTCCATTCAATGTAAAGGAGCACTTTATAATGATTGGATCTACTGGGAAATGAAAGAATCTCAGAGGGCAGAGAATTTTCATGCCATCAAAAATGTATCCTAGATACATCTGTCATAAAGAATTCTACTTTAAAAAACAAAAGTAAGGAGTGAGTGTATATAGAAAAGTTATAGGAAACTTTAATAAGTAAAATAGGGAGGCAGTGGTCAAGAAGGGAGGCAGCAAGATATTTGTTCAAAATATCAAGGACATACTGATTGAAGTATTTCTCTAGTCATCAATTTAAAATTTTATTAAAATATACTTTATTTCTTCCCTTACCAAACTTAATCTGTATCTTAGGTATCTCTTTCTACTTATGTTGGTGCATCTGCTACAAACAAAAGATAATTGTTTCAACCCACAAATCATCCATATATCATTTAACATCCTTTCCATCCCTTCATTCTTTCTCAAAGGTGGCTAAATTAACCAAAATGATCTGGTACTTGGTACAGCTAACAATGACTAGCACAGAGAGAGAACTGCATTGTAAACACACCTCATTCAAGGAAGCCATTAGGCAGGTGCTCTATTAAATCCCAATGCACAGAATGATCTAGAATGGAGGAACTTAGAAGGCCTATGGAGATGAGAATAAGTACACAAAACGATAGTACTCTCTCTTCAAAATGGATACCAAAGTCTCATACCTACTGTGATTATGAAAAGAGGAGAAACATTGAAGAGATGATAAAGTCACCAGAGACTGGATTTTGTGAATATCATCATGGTCCTTAAAAATTTGAAAGAACTTATTTTTCTCTTCTGGTATATGAAGCCACATAGAGTCATCATATCTGAGAAAAAAGAAGCTAAACAGACATCCAATCTGTTAATGCCTTGATGTCAGACAGTCTACCTTGCAGACTGTGAGAAATTAATATCTATTGCTCAAGGGTTACTCAGTATAAGGGTTCTTGTGGAAATAGCACAAAAGGCAGCCTGAAACAGTAATACAAGATTTCTCCTTCAAACATCAAATTTGCTGATTCTTTACTGGATATCAAATACCATCATTTGATATCTCATCTGGTTTAAACTTTCCTGACACTCTTTGCCATTAGACGTTAATTTTTCCATCATTGGATATGTGGTGGTATTGTGTTCCTGAAAATATTGTGCACCCTAACAAACTTATCTGGAGTCAGAGACAGAACAGCCACTAGATACAAAGGCTAGAAAATGGTGCCACTCATACCTTTAATCCTAGCATTTCAGAAGTAGAAATCCCTCTGGATCTCTGTGAGTTCAAGGCCACATTGGAAACAGCCAGGCATGGTGACACACACCTTTAATCCCAGAAAGCGAGCCTTTAATCCCAGGGAGTGATGGTAGAAAGGAAAGATATATAAGGCGTGAAGACCAGAAACAAGAAGCATTTGTCTGGTTAAGCATTTGGCTGGTTAAGATTTCAGACTTTGGAGCACAATTCAGCTGAGAGCCATTCGGATATAAGGACACAGAGGCTTCCAGTCTGAGAAAACAAGACCAGGTGAGGTCTGGCGAGGTGAGGTAGCTGTGGCTTGTTCTGGTTCTCTGAGCTTCCAGTTCACCCCAATACCTGGCTCAGGTTCGATTTTATTAATAAGACTCTTTAAGATTCCTGCTACAGGATTACGAACTCATTATGGAAAAAGAATGCAAAAGAAACAAGGCTTGAAAAGACACAGCAGAAATTTATAAAATAAGCAAAGATCACTTGGGGGCACTAACTCAGTTGTAGGGTGTTCTTCAATAAGAACAATAAAATTAAAATACATAGGGTTGAGATACCTATCTGAGCTAATATATTTATAAGAGGGGCAGAGAGAAGAGGTCAAGAGTGGTAGGTAAGTGACTAATTAGAAGAACAAGGCTCCTAGCCATGCACAGAGCAATTCCAGGTGACTCATGAGATTTAGTAGGAGTTTCAACCTTGGAACTGAGAGAGAGCCCTAGCTCTTCTGCCCACTAAGAAAGTTCCAACTACTGGGAATGTCCTATGATTTGATATATGAATTTTAATTCAGGTTTATTTAATTCTAGTGATATGAATAGAAATGATTAACTTGCCATTCCAAATCTTTGTCTCCCTAATTTGTAAAATAAGAGTGTGTGCATTACCCTAATGTAAGTCTACTGAGGACAGCAGAGGCATTGCACATAAAACACCTCAGTATAATACCAGGCATCATGTAAATGTTTAAAAGTAACCATTAGTGTTATAATGAAACTAAGCAAGAACTGAGACAGAGGTGGAACACAGACAATCTTGTGCATATATGGATATGGGAGTTTCAGATCACTGTCTTTTCATAAATGATTGATATAGATTCCATTGCCTTGATAATATCAATTTGACAAATTATATGATATCTGTTGTTTGAATCTTAGATAGTCTTTTAATAAAAAAAAACCCAGAGCCAGATATCAAGGTGGAAGCTGAAAGATCAGAGAAGCAGAGCAGCCAGCCACCAGTCCATACCTCTATGAAATTCTCAGCCTAAAGAGAGTGTGCTCCTGTTTCCTCATGCCTTATATACATTTCTCTAGTCTGCCCTATTACTTCCTGGGTTTAGAGGAACATATGCTTCCCAGGCAAAGGCATGAGATCTCAAGTGATAGGATTAAAGGTGCATGCCAACACTGCCTAAACTCTATGTCTAATTTAGTGGCTGGCTCTGTCCTTTGACCCTCAGGCAAGCTTATTAGAGTACACAACATATCACAACAGTTATCCTTGTGTGTTTTCTGTTGTTCTATTGTTCTGTTGTGTTTTGTTTTAAATCATGTCTTATTTTGCAGCCTAGGCTGCTCTTGAACTTCTGATTCTACTGTCTCAGCTTTCTGAATTCTGGGAAAGCAAGTCGGTATCATTGTGTCTAGAGAAAAGCTCCTGATGTCAGCTCTCAAACAACATAGAGACAGGTAATGGCTTCTGTGATTCTGTGCTGAGCAACTACTTTCCCTTTCATTTCATAGTATCTGATCCTATCATGCTGCCTCTGATCTTTGCTATAGCAACCAGCCAGTCACATGTAGCCTAACAGGACCTAATATCAGCCGCCTGAATATCACTTGCTTTTCCTTCTAAATAATATATTCTGTAAATATTAATCCCCCACAGGAATTGTCCAGCTATTCTTGATCCTACACAAACTGAAGGAACCTTCCAACCTTATAGGTTCTCTTTCTTCCTTGCTTCAGTTTCCAGATTCACTACTTATATGGAATATAAAAAGCCTGAAAACAAACTACTCCCTAAAAAACAAACAAACAAAAAACATTTCATCAGACTGATTTTTCAGGATGAATTGTGCTTAGAGTGCAAAAAATTATACAATGTTATCACTAAAGAGCTAGATAAAACATCAAAGAAAACTTAGTGGATTCTCACATTTTATGGTTGGTTATAGAAAAACAGATTCACTGATTTCTTCAGAGTTATACCTATATGCACCTTGTGTGAAGAATTGTGGGGGTTGGGATAAAAGGACTGAAAAGGAAAAAAGTTGCCTGGGTGATAGTGGTTGAGAGCAAGCCATTAAAACATCTTAGCACAGTGGGGATGACATGTATTGAATCTATCCTGTCAGCAGAGCACAGTGCAGCACCCACCCTGATAAATGCCAGGTTGCCTTGCTGACACTCAGTAAAGGTTCCATCCAGTGACAGAGCAGCAGTCAAGAACAGGCTGATGGTGCTGATCCTTGCTTTCACCTCCTCTGTTTTCCTGTTTATCAGGAGCCAAATTAGTATTTGTGGGAGAAAGAGGAAATTGGTAAGGTAAAACCCTGAGTTTCCATCATGAATACACAACCCTTACACTTATGCAGCTAACTATATAGGAGAACATTTCATTTTTTCTTTCTTTCTGATTTTGTGTATGTGTGTGTGTCTAATCATTAAAAATATTTTAAGTATGAGTGTCAAAGGTGATTCTTGACTTACTGTAAATGCATATACATATATGTACAGATACGCATATAAAGTATCATATGTGTATATAAATATACATATGCATATGTGTGTTAAACACAGAATATTATGTATATCACATAGATATGCAGCATATATATATATATATAATATATGTACATTTCAATTATAGTCACTCAAGTATTTGAAAATGTTACCAGACCTCACTCTTTCATTTTAATATTTCTTCATTTTTTTTACAGCAAGATTTGGGGGTGCAGCATTTAGGACACACATTGGGTGTATGTGTTATTTTTACTTCATTTTCTTACTATCATGCAATTTGTGTGTCATTTTCTTACTGCAGTGATTTGTTTTTGTGTATATACATGCATGCAGGCAGAAGTGTGTGTGTGTGTGTGTGTGTGTGTGTGTGTGTGTGTGTGTGTGTGTGTGTGTAGGAATCAGAAGTTGAGGTTAGCTTCCTTATTTAACTGCTCTTCACCTTAATTTTTGAGACAGACACTTTCACTGAACCTGAAGCTCACTAAAATGGTGGCTAGGGTAGCTAGAGAGCAAGCTCCAGGGATTTAAGTGTTTCCTCTTCCCCAGTGCTGGGATACCAGGTTCATTGCTCCCATTCAAAGGTTATGTATGTATCTATCTATCTACCTACCTGCCTATTATCTATCTATCTATCTATCTATCTATCTATCTATCTATCTATCTATCTATTCATCCATCCATCCATCCAGATAGCTAGCTATCCTCAATGTTGGAGCTAGGGATTCCAAATTAATGTTTCTGTGCTCACACATAAGCATTTTACTAACTGAGCCTACTATTTCCAGCCTCTAATGTTGTGTTTTCTTCAAATCAATACTATTTTTAAACAAGTTGTTGAAATGATTTATTTTAATCATCCAAATAACAACACAGATATAAATGAATAGCCCAGTAAGTACTGGGTCTAGACACTGCTATTTCTTAAAGCTGAACAGATAAAGGCAATCTTTACATTTAGACAGATCCTTGTGATCAAACCTTGTCTTTAAGTTTGAACTTCATTTGTAGAGAGTGAGAAAACCAACTTACTGAATTTACTTGTTAGAACAGAAAATAACTTAATTGGTTCTAACATATCTCAACTTGTGCTGCTCTAGTGTTCCAAAGTTATACAGAGCTATGCTCTGTCTCATGGAAAGAAGGGTCTACAGAGCTAAATTAAATGCTTTCTCTTATTAAAACTATATGTCCTCTCTTATTGTCACCTATACTGAAGAAAGTATGATGCAAAGTTGTCCTCCATCATCTTTTATAATTCTTAACACATTTTCAATTACTTGGCTAATATTTTTCATTCATGATATATGACAGTATTGAACCCAGCTTATTGGAATAACATCTAAGTCCTTCATGTGGGGTTTACAATCTTATTGTTCAAATAAACACATATTTATAGTGAGAATGCAGATATATGTTTCTGAAAACTACAGTAATATTTTATAAATAAATATATATTTCATGTTATCAAATAAATTAAATAATTTTATATCATGCTTATTTAGCTGAGAAAAGCAAGGTCAAAAAAGTTTTCAAGGAAACCACGTTTTTCCTGAACTCCTAGTCCCTTTGGAATGTTAAGAAAATAAGTGTGTGCTTTTACATTATGGAGTAGAATTTTTCTTTTCTTTTTTTAAATGTTGTTTTTGATTCATGTTCTCATGTAGATACTCTCAAACTTGTTAGATAGCTAAGGATGACCTTGAATTCCTGATCTTCTTGACTTCATCTCTGAAGTACTGAGATTATAAATACGGGCAACCATGTCCAACTAGTATCACTGCTTTTCTAGCCTCAAGATTTGAATACGTCACTGAAGGTATCACAATCTACAAAACATGAGGAAAGAATTCGTTTATATTTGCCAACTGCAGGTTTACCTTTTGAGAAAGTACAATCCTAGTAGCAATGCATTAAAGAAACAAAGTCAGAGATATAATATTTGTTGAAAATACTGGCTCCAATGAGTTTCAGACCTATTGAGCTAAAGAGTCTGATCAGATTACAATATTTCTGCCAAGAACTCACTTCTGAGTGGAAAATAGTATCATAAAAAGTTTCATAATTGGTTGGACCTTTTTGATAGCTTTGATAGTTTTCTGTCTTGTAGTCACTCTCTGGTGTTGTGGTCATCGAAAAAACTTCTGCAAGAACACTACACCAAAATGGATTATTCTGCCTGTCAATATACTCAGTCTCTTAAATTATGTTTACTTAGCAGGAAACAAAGAAAATGGGCCAGACATTTGCACTGACAGAGTGACCAGGACGATATGAATACCACCCTAGAACCAGTAAATAAATGAAATGTTGTCTAAAGCGCAGGTAATGGGGAAAAATAATAAGATGCAGTTTATGAGAGTGATAATAGCATTTATGGTCTCTCAGATTCTCCTCTGATGTTTAGCATGCATTATCTCATTTAAACTATGATACAGATATGTGTCTTTGCCACACACTCTCTTTTTATCCCAACTAACTTCATCTGCATATGGGATGGGTAATTTCTAGGTTCAGAGCTCATTTCCTTAAGTACTGGCACTTTTCTGTTACTTGACTACCTGTAATGTGACTTGCAAGGATATTCTCAGTCTGTAGTGAGATTATGCTTAGTATGTTTAGGAAAATTACTAACAAATGAGGATTGTGATTGATGGATGAGTGCCCCACTTTTCATGCCATTTAGTGGGACAATTTTGAGTAGTATTCTACAGGATGAGTAACAAATTAAACAGATTCCTTACTTACTTCTTCTTATCTCAATTCCTAACCCTTTCTTGGCCATACTGCATGATATTTTTCCCAAAGATGCTACCTGTAGACAAGACCAAGTCTTAGCATTTGTTTTTTGAGAAACAGTGGATTTGATAAATGAGGACTTTCTTGCTGTATTATCCAATGACAGAAAATAGGATGGAAAGAAGTTATATTCGATGGAAAAGAAGAAGAGCCAAATTTCATCATTTTAGCATTGGTTTGGTGACAGCTAACTAATTCCTACAATAATATCACTAGTCCCTATATTAGTCATGGTTCTCTACAGTCATAGAACTTATGGAATCGATTTTTCTCCCTCCCTCCCTCCCTCCCTCCTGCTCCCTCCCTCCCTCCCTCCCTCCTGCTCCCTCCCTCCCTCCCTCCTGCTCTCTCCCTCTCCCTCTCCCTCTCCCTCCCTCTCTCTCTCTCTCTCTCTCTCTCTCTCTCTCTCTCTCTCTCTCTCTCTCTCTCACACACACACACACACACACATTTGTTGGAATTGCTTAAGAATGCAGTCTCACAATGGCTAGCTGTGAATGGAAATTTTCAAGGTCCAAAAATCTAGTAGTTGCTCAGGCCCACAAGGTTGGTGTCTCAGCTGGTCTTCTGTATATGCTGGAATCCTGAATAAGTAGGGTCAGGTGCCAGTAAGGAATTGATGTGCTGACAGGGCAAGGGCAAGGAGGTAAATAATGAACCTATCCTTCTTCCAGTGTCCTTATAAGGTTTCTAGTAGAAGCTATAGCCCTAATCAAAGGTATGCCTTCCTGCCTCAAGATCTGGATTAAAGGCATGTGTCATCCTACCTCAAAATCCAGATGAGAAGTCTGTATCTTCCAACCTCATGATCCAGATCAAAGACATGTTTTCTTCCTGCCTCAGGATCTTGATGACATGTGCCCTCCATTTCTCGATTGTGGTTCATTTCAAATACAGTCAAATTGACAACCAACAATAGCTACCACAGTACCTTCAAGTAGGCAGAGCTCTTGTGAACTAATTGTCTCTCACAATCTCAACTTCTCACCACAGTTTTACTAGAGAATAAGTGACTAGCATTTAAATTTGTGAACTTAAATATTACAACCATGTCACATGGTTAGAGTCAATAGCTCTGCTATGGAGCAAAACTCCACCTATAGTATATGATAACATTTACCAACAAAAATTATGAGGATGGAGGACAACGTGAGTGAAACAACTCTGCCCATGTCCTTGCTCCTTGGAAATACATATTGTTTTGTAAGAATATTTGCATCCATATACAGTCTTCTCAAGTTGAAAATACATTTCCTCCCACAAGATATATACAGTCATTTCTGGGGTTGAAAAAGTTCCCCTTTGGCTCCTTATTGTCACATTGAGACCATCCTTACCTCCTTTCTTAAACTATTCATCTTTAAATCTCATTTTCAGTCTATATCTCTATCTAGACTATTACAAAAATACAATCATAATGGAAACTTACTTGGAAGTTCTTGAACTCTTGTCATCCAGATTAGTTATATTGTCACTATAGTAGCATCATTAATAGTAAAAGATCCATAATCTCAAACTAACCTACCTTTGGTCTACCACCTGCACAGTTTCAGAACACTATCTCTTATAGTGAGACTTACTCTGTCAATTCTTTTACCAAACTAATGCAACATAAAACTTAATGATCCAATAATCTAACCACATTTCTATCTTCTTTTGCATTTTCAGTGTCTAGCAAATTACATTCTGTGACTTACTATTACATTAACTTTCACACTCTTTTATCCCTTCATTGCATTCATATGGCAAAACACTAGACATGGTGACATATAATCCTCAGTCAACTTCTATCTTGCACAATAGCAGCTCAACGTAATAGGGAATAAACAGATATGCCCGTGTACTGCACTTCAAACCTATGGTAATAAGTTTCAGATGAATTCCTGTTGATGTTGTGTGACCTTTCTGTATTTGCTGATCCTAAGCAGCCTTCTATACACCTATACGTCTAGTTAGATACCTTTTATATTTTGCTTAAACCCCCAAAACTTACATTGTCATCCTTATATTCAGCTACTGACCCAGAATCTGGTGCAGCTAAGTAAAAAGTAAATAGATAAGAAAACTCCACACATAAATTTTGGAAGTTGATATTATTTTCATTATAAAACATTAGATTCAGAAATACAAACTTCATATAAATAGTAGACCACATCTCATCTTACCTATTTTACTTATTCATATACAAACAGCACTCTTTTCTTTCTTTCTGTCATGGCAAGTCACTCTGTGCTCATGAAATCACTTCTTTTACATATAGACACTTTAAATCCCACCTGTGCATTAAATTTATTAATATATGTATATATACATATCATATAACCTTTCTTTAATTCTGCTCCCTCCAATTATTGCAAAGTTAATATTCTTATTAGAGAGACATTTCTATTTTAAACTTCCCTCTATTTATTGTCTTCAATTCTTTTCTTACATATTTATCTTAAACAAACCCAATGAAGATTTTTTTCCCCAAATTTATCCCAAAAATTATTCTTGTTAATGTCACTAATGGATTCTTCACTAATATTGTTTTGTCAATACTCACAAATGAACATCAACTATATGTGGATATGTATCATTTGTGTATCAGTGTTCATGTTATCTTCTTTTCCATCCTTGGCCTTCAGGGTATCATGTTCTATGGATTTGCAGCCCATGATGTTGCCCACTCTTCACTGTTTTTCAACTTCCTAACATGAGAGAACTAGTGTTCATTATCTAGACTTCTCTATCTACAATAATTTTTGCTGAGTTTATATAATTTCATATATTGACAGTTATCAGATTAATACCATAAGTCAACACATATTTCTTAAAAACATATATGTTTGTCTACTAATCTAGTAGGTACCACAAATTAATAAACTATGAACCTACACATCCCTACCTCAAAACTAATTGTACTGTTTTTAAGTTTTAATTTAAGAAACTCTATTTTTAAATTTCTTAGAGCAAAAAGCTATTGATTAACAAAAAGACAGTTATAATGAAGGCACATATAAACATATTTTTTAACTGCTACAAGAGAAATACAACATTTTTTTAATCCCACAACTTTTAGCCAAGTATTTTCTCTCCAGTGAAAACATTTTTTGAAGCGAATAAGATACATACTTTTTTTTTTAGTAAACCAAATCTGAGAGAATTTATTGCTAGCCAACTTAAACAAGAAAACTAAAGGCAGTTCTAATGCTGGTGGGAAAATAATGCCATCTGGAGGTTTGAATCACCAAGAAGTGAGGACATGGGTAATGATAAACATGTGGTAAATATAGGCAGTATTTATTCCTCATTTCTTTAAATCTCAAAAAGTGTGTTGAAGGCTTAAAATGAAAAGAAGTCCAGATACAGAGTTGGATTTACATCATGTATATGTATATGCATGTGTATGACAGTATGGTGCTAGGATGTAAATTCATTCAAAGTATTATCTTAAAGTTTTCCCATATCATATGCTTTCACATAAGTTCAGTAAAAACTTCAAAAGATTTTAGAGAGTGAATATTTCAATCTCTATGATACCTATAAGAGGAAAAATATGAATGAGCATTCCTAAATATCTAAGACTAAACAGACCCCAAAAGATCGAGGGTGAACGTGGATTTAAAAAAAAAAAAAAAAAAAAAAAAAAAAAAAAAAAAAAAAAAACTCAAGCAGAAGATATGGAGAAGGAGTAAAGAGGGAGAAAGGGAAGGAGGAACCAGGAAATAAGTAGGGGGAGAGAAATTATGCGCAAAATTGTCAATAATTTACGTTAATTCCAAATTGGGCAATGCACTCCTATCAAATGATTTTAAACAAAAACATTTAGAGATGTTCAGAAGCAGTAAAGTTAAATAGCAATAATAAGCTGTTTACAAGAGGCAAACTTTCAAAAGGCACAAAGTTGGAGGTAAGTAAAATAACAGTATGAAATAAAACTCTTACATCAATGAAAGTAGATGAAGTGGTATTAGTAACATATAAAATGGACCTCAAGACAAAGAGGGTCATCAGAAATGAAGTTGTTTTAGAATAATAAAAGGTAATTTTAAAAGAACATGGCCATCCTTATTGTACAAGTGCCTTAGAACAGAACTACAAATTCCATGCGAATAAAAGTCACTACTAAATCCTAATGTTAAAGATTGTTAACACCCTTCTCATTAATAAATATAAAAACTATCATCCAGTAAAAATGTAGTAGAGACGAATAGCACCTTATATCCTAATAGGTATTTCTAGAGAGAAAATAAAAGGAAAATGAGGATTGGAGACAAAACTCATTTTCAGAACACTTGCTAGAATACGTAATGCCTTAGGTTGAATCCCCAGTATTGCTCCTCTTTTACAAACATGTACTAAGGAGTAATACATTGCTCAATATTATCAAAGTATCAGAGTAATAAACATGGTCTTATTAACAACAAAAGAAAAACCATTTGAGAAATCCCACTAATTCCATGGAAAATTTATCAAAAAATAACACCAAGGAAATCTTTTGAGTAGATAGTAATTGATAGATAACATATCTCTAGAATTTTAATCTGTGATAGCTATTTAATGCTTTCTATGGATAAGAAAAGTAATATATCTTACCCCTTACATTTTGAATGTTTGATAAAATGGGAGAAAACAAAAATAGAAGTCAGAAAAGAAGACAAAATAGCATATTGTATTCACTGCAATGGCACAGATAATCAGGAAGAATTTATAGACCACTAACAGATACATATTAACAAAACAAGTGAATTTGGGATTACTACAGAGAACAGGATTAATGTACAAAAATTATGTGCATCAATATGAAGTTTTGTGAATGAGTTGTAAAATGAAGTTAACATGAAATAATGCCATTTAAAACAGTAAAACAATAACTTTACTTAAGTGAACATTTAAGCAAATGCAGAGTTTCCACAGTGAATCTTATCACTGCACAACATTTCAGAGAGAAACAAAGTAAAGGGGAAATGGAAGACACCCCTAATTTCAAGGATTTATTAAATAATATTGACATCTCCTGTCTCTCTACATCAATCCATTTTTCATTGTAGTCCTTGTGAAACTGCAAGCAAGAACTTAATAGAAGATAAAAAGCAGAGTTATACACATATTTTGAACTTATTTTCATGAGAAAGAATCAAGGAAATTTAGGGGAAAATAATTACTCTCAGCAATAGCTCTTCTAAGGATTGGATCCCAATGTAATTTCAAGATTTGTAACACATATGTATACATAATCCTTGTACAGTATATAAACTTATTATAATATTTATATATAAAGCTAAATGTAATAAAAGTGAAACTGTGAAAATTTCAAATGTAAACTTAACACAAATCTTAATCATGTTATAAAAATTATTCAGTAACATTAATATAATTAATACCATTTGTGTTTCTTCAAAAACAAATATTGTATATTTATAGATAATGGTGACAATAGAAGAAAAGCTTGCACAAAATATTGTATGCATCTACTCTAAGAGCCTATATATAATGGGTATTCATGTATGATATAATAAAAGCAAAACTTATTTTTTAATTAATATTTTTTTGTTCATTTTACATATCAACTATAGATCTCCCTCTCTTCCCTCCTCCCACCCCCAGCCTTACCCTCACAACCCACCCCCATTCCTTCCTCAGACAAGGTAAAACCTCCCATGGGAACTCAGAAGAGTCCGGTATAATCAGATGAGGCAGATCCAAACTCCTCCCCCTGCATCAAGGCTGTGCAAGGTGTCCCACCACAGATAGTGAACTGATTATGGGGTCCCCTGGCAGTAGGATCAGGATACATCCCTGGTGCAAGACCTAATTTTAATGGACATACTATTGGAGAAGACATCAAATGAAGATACATGAGTAATAATCATAATGAAGTTTCCCAATTTGCCCTAAAATTGAAAATAAATCTGCAAATATGTTTTATATCCAGTAGAATTGATGATTAAAAACAGTTTAAAAAAACTCTTAAAATATCAATTATTGACAAGAGTGTGGGACAACTGGAATAAGCACACACCACTGATAATGCTGAACAGTACAGAGCTATGTTTTCTAGAAGGATGGATTCTTCAGAAAAAGTAAATTACACACCCAATTGCTAGAATCCATGAATTTCATATCAATGGGATAAAATAGAAACATATAGCTACAAAATCCCTTGAATAATGATATTAACATATTCTTATTAATTTTTTGAGAATTTCATCCAATGCATTTTGAAGATATTCACACCCTTATGTCCTCCCTTTACTATTCTCACAACAATATTCCCATCCCTTTCTTTCAACAAGGAGATTATTTGCTTTTGTTTGTTTGTTTAATTTGCTTCTTCTGTTTTCTTCCTTCCCCATCAAGTTGAGTTTGTGTTGTTCAGCTGGTTTTGGGATTAGGAACTCTTCCAGTGTATTGTCAGCCACTAGGATATTCATATCGACATTATTTGCAATAGTGAAAACTGAACACTGCTCATGAGCTGAAGATGAGAAAAGTTTTCTTTAAATTATTCATATATAGGATGTTGTTCCAAAGAGTAAACTCTGTCCTTCTCCATATATATAAAGAAAAGCCTGCTAAAATTGCCCCAGTAGATTTAAATAAGCACACACACACACACACACACACCTGTAATATATTATTCTATTCAAAATATTTTGAAAAATAAAGCCATACTAAAAGAAATGATTTGCATGCTAGCCTTCAGGAGATTGAGGAATGAAAAACCATAAAAAATGTGCATAAAGATATATGCATACTGTGATGTGAGCATTGGTTATATGAATATACATATTCTCAATACTCATTAATGTGTATTTAAATATGTTTATATTATGTAAATTTAGCTCCATTCAATGATCCAGGTGAAGTAGTTATCATTGGCTACATCTAATATGCCAACCAATTACTCTGATCATTTATATGAATTATGTGGCTTACTTCTCAGAGAAATCTTGAGGGTGCTCTTGCCCATTTTACAATGTGTCACCAGAAACTTCATCAAGGTCAAACAGCAAAAAACCCTCTAGAGCTGAGAGTCAGTTCTAGTTAGTCTTACAACAGAACAAGGACAGTTCTCATCTCTGTTATAACCAACCCCTTCCAAAAGTATACAGCCTTTAAAACCAACACTCACTTCTGCAAGATAAATGTTAATGCTACTTCCTTACTATTTCTAAAAATGTGTCATCCCACAGTGGCTTCTCAGGATGGTAACAGATACTAGAATGTACCTGAAGTGAATGGTAAGGAAATATATTCGAAGTTCAAATGGTGAATAGAGTCTCTAAATAGAAATCCTTGAACTGCAGACAGTGAGGTGGACTGTCAAACAATACATCAAGGAGAGAGAATTGCTCAGTGTGAGGCTGATGAGGCAGCGCCTAGAATAATGTAAACAGTTCTGGTCATCTCAACATGAGAGAGCTGTCAAGAAATTGGAAGAGATTCAAAGAACATCAGGGAACACGATTAAAGGACTGCAAAGATTGATTTATGGGGAAAGATTAAAAGAAATAGGTAATGTCTATATAGATGGAGCACAGCTGAGGAGGCACACACTAAACACATAAATATTTGAAAGGCACATACCTGGGAGGAGGAAGCACGCTGAAATTGCTCCCAAGAATTTATAGGCATTATAGAATAAAATCCGGAAATGAATATTTAGTCAAACTATCATGAAACATGCCTTAATAATAAAATCAATTAGACTTTGAAAAATCTTCTGAAAGGAAAAGTGAAAATCCAGTGCTCCAAACCATTGCGAATCAGCCCTGACATTGAAGTACAAAGTGAGCAAAGGTAAAAGTTCAAGAGAAGCTCAATGGGCAATGTTATAATTCATATGACATTGTGAAAGGGCAGGGAAGTTGACAACATGATTGGCCAAAGAATAGGGATGTGAAAACATGACATCTACCATTATATTACTCCATGCTCCTTTGCAACTCCTGACTTTTTTTCTTGACTACAAATTGATTAAATAAACATTAACAAATACAATTAACATTATTATAGATGCCTGGAACACATTATTAGGTATAATTTTTTAACTAAACTTGAATATTTTTATGGATATGCAACAAAAACGCCAACCAAGAGATCTCTCTTATATCATTTTACAAAATATGAATTGGTAACTTTGTCTGCATTTTTAACAACTGTGTATGTTATGGTAGTTGGGTTTATCATATCATTTCAGTTTAAATTTACATAAACAGTTGAAAAGGCTTGAACAATAAGGACTAACCTACCACCTCCAGAGTGATCAAGGGCAATAACAATAACATATAACTATTTGAAAGTCTCCTGAACAACTCTGGCCAACAACTCAAAGTAGGTTTTCTCATGCTTGTCACTGGGTTTCATTAGGTATCTATGGCTCTTGTGGAAACATGGTCATTCCAGATAGGAAAATTTCTTTTAAACTATATATGTATATTTATAAACATCCAATGGGTATGTAGGTATTTTTAGGTAGTTATTAATAGCATGGTTTCTTGTGATTTTTTTCAGACATCCTTTTATTTTATCCTCCTTATTTTTTTTTGTGCAGTATTCCCTTCCCCTCACTAGGGCCCCAAATATTTTCCCTTTGAGATCACTGTACTCTCCTATTTCCTATTTCTCTCCTATTACTCCTCTGCCTTCTCCCACAATGCCCCCTTTTACTCTCCTAATTTCTGCTGTTACTATTGCCCTTTTATTATCCCCCAGAGTTAGAAAATAAATCCCTATTGATGAAGACATCAGACACCTTCACACAGCATCCAGAGGTACCCCAAGCTGGATCTGACCTCAAGAATTCCTCCATGAGAACTAGAGAACAACTACTAGCATGGCATGATAAACCTAAGTATGCAGTAAAGGAACACATACCTTGGTGGTAATCAACAGATCTCTGATGGCTAAGACCATATCAACAAGAGGGTCTCCATGCCTGGTAGTAGAGACATATCCAACTACCCAGAACTAATGAAAGCATGAATTGTGGTAGAAAACCTGTTACCACTACTTTACTAAACCAGCATAAATCCTAACTACATTCTAATATTTGTCTTTGTACACATGGATAAGTGTAGTTCTCATTCCTTATCAATGAAACCTCTTTTTATAGCAAATGCAGACCAAAAAAGAAAACCACAAATGGACAAAATGTATATATTAATGAATTTTATGGAAGCCATAACAAATACTTACACCTACACCACATTTCCTGCATCTATAGCTCAGGGAACATTATGAAAGAGGAGAGAGAAAGACTGTAAGAGCCAGAGTACCAGGAACTCTGCTGTGGAAGTCTTTCTTAGAAATAGCTTCATAAACAAGACTGGAACTATGGCAAGTTCAATGGACACAGAAGTGGGAAATGGTATATTGTGTCCCACCCCCAGACAAAGAACTACAGTGAAATGATGACTGTTGAGAGAAGGAAAACTAGTCACTTCCAGGTATGAACTTCCTTATTGGTTCTCCAATACAGAGCTGTCAACCTTGAAATCATATTCACAGAAATAACTAAAACATACTGGACAGGTATTATTTATATACATTTGTGTGTAAACATACACATATATGCATGTAATAATAATAATCTAGAAAAAAGGGCTACCGTTTTGAGTGTGGGAGTGAACCTGGAGGGGGTTGGGTGAAGGGTACCTGGGAGGTGCTGGACTGTGAAAATGGAGGAGGGACCATAGCATAAATATATTTCAATTAAAAAATTTAAAACTTTTTTTAAATTAAAAATGTGTTAAAACAAAGCACTCTTCAGATACATACAGATAATAGAAAACTACTCACTCCTGACATCTAAATATGAAAACAGATAAAAATGAAGTAGAATCCATCCTGAATTAGAAAAATGTTCATTCAATTGGGTTTGCATTTAAATTTTGAGTTCTTTTTGACAGATGAGTTTGTTTAAAGATCATCTGCTGGAAAGAGTGCCTGGCTGAAAGAAGATCCTTCTCAAAACAAAAAACATTAAAAATGTTCAGGGCCCCTGGTCACTAGAGATCAATAAGAAACAAAGATAAAACATTCTCCAATATTAATGGATATTGATAGGAAATAGGATTTCAGTTATGAATTGTAGTAACAATTTTATTTTCTCTTTTATTATCAGAACACCTGAAGTCCCATCTCCATTATAAATTGTTTTTCTGATTCTAAAGTAAAACACAATAACAACAAAATCCTTATTTTTCTTAAATTAATCTTAAATCTAAAAGATCATTTAAATATTTATGTTTATTATTCAAAACATGCACTTCAAATATTAACAACACAATATGAACACAACTTTTGAATGAGTGAATGGGTAAATTAATTAAATAAAGAACGAGTGTAAAGCTTTCCTATAGTATAAAAGGAAAAACAAAGGAACAGTAGATACCAATTGTGTAGCCTGGCTTATAGTTATAACATAATCTTGGGACATTTCTGATCCTGACTCCTTCATATGTAAAATTAATCTTACTGAAATATGTAAAAGTTATAAAAGATATTTCCCAATAAAAATACTCCATAATTCTACTTGCTTAGCTGTGATCTCTGGAAAAGATTTCCAGTTTTTATGTGTTCAGACTAACCTCCACCAATCTTCAGAGCCAAAGGCAGGCTTAGTAACTTCCTGCCTTACTAGTTAGCTGCCTTCCAGACAGTGAATTTCAGCTAATATTATTCAGAACAAATACTAAAAAGAAGCAACAACTGCAGAAGCCAACATTTTCCTCTTCATTTGATTTGATTCTCAAGTCGCATAAAAATAATACTAAAGAAAGGAGGTAAACAAAAAAATCTTTCTGCACAAACAATGAATTCACCTGAATTATGTTAAAATATATATATATAAAAAAACTGTACATGTGTATTGGCTTACTGTCATGAAAGTTATCAGAGCTATTTTGGGGCTTAATTCAACTCCAACTTCTCTCTGAGACATAAAGGATTTTTATTTAAGTCAACTTTATAAGAGAAGGGAATTCAGTTTTCTATAGTATGCTTCTTACTCTGAGTTTTCAAAAGAACATCACACAGCAACATGTGAGATGCTTGCTTGTGGAGAGTACAGCAGGATTCCAGAGCCTCTGAGGAGCAGGCAATGCTTCATGCTGCTCTCTGATCAGCTGATTTTTCTGTTACTAGGAGCCAGTAGTATGTTTAGCTGGGCCTGGTACTGTAGAAAAGGCTTAAAAAAAGCAGCAGTTCACAGAAGTTGTACATGGTGAGAAGGGCCAAAGAACTAACCAGAGCAAAAAGGTACAAGTATGGAGAAATGAAAAATAGGATGAAAAATAATAAACTGACTCATCTTGGAATAACCAGCTATTGATCTATCTTAAACTATACTGATGGGCCTGAATTTATCAGGGATTCAAAATCAGTTCATTTGTGCTTTTAACTGGGATACATCTTTAATTGGAAAAAAATAGTTCAGTTATTCTTAATGTTTGCTGCACTTTCTCTTCTCTCAAACACGTAGTGAAGACATTTCTCACAGAATTTTGTCATGATAAAAATTTTCATGGGTTTCTTTGAATATATTCTGTGCTGCTGCTGAGTTCACAAAACACAAATCAGAAGATTAGATTAGTCATGCCACTTTCCTGAAATGTGTAATATCGAATCCAATAATCTATGGAGGGTGTAGGTGATAGCCAGCGAGCACAGAGCAATTATCAAACATAGAGCTAAAAGGGAAAATTGGTTCTCCATACTGTGTGCTCTCATTGTTCAGTTTCCATATTACTACCCTTGAGAGTTTGTGTTGTATTATGTTCATTTACATATCCATTCTTTAAAACAGTGTCGTTTCAGAGATTGGAATTCTTTTAAAACTATATTTTTAACTGAAAAATAATTATATCATTTTCCTTCTTCCCTTTCCTGCTTCCAATCCCTCCTATCTTCCTTCAAACCCTTTCCATGTATATCCTACTCTCAAGTTGATAGTCTCTTTCTTATTCTTACTGTTATTATTGTTATATATATGCATGCACACACAAAGATGTATATATGTGGATACATATGTGCATGAAATACAAATTGCTGAGTTCATTTTTGTTGATGGTGTGCATTTGGTTCCAAGGCTCTTCACTTCATATTGGACAACCAGTAAGTGGGGGTTATTTTTGGAAAAGGATAATTTTCTTTCTCCCCACAGTCAATACTTTTCAGTAGTTCTTTGTGTAGGCATGGGACTTCAGAAAACCCCCCCCCTTTCACTTTAACATGACCATTGATAATGCCATCATTCCCGTCTTGTTCATGCAGACATTTCTAACAGAGTCTGTTCCATAGCAGACTTTCTGATATTCTGGCTATGACATTCCTTCAGCTTTTTCTTGACATTCCTTGAGCCACAGATTTGGTAACTTTAATGTAGATTCACGTTTTGGGGTTGGATTCCTCACAATCTGTTGATATTTGCATTGTTTCCAGTTGTGGTTTTCTGTGATAGTCTCCTTTGCTTCATTGATGAGGGTTAATAGCTACACATATCTGTGGGAATAAGAAGATAGCAAGGGGTTATACTCATCTAACAAACTGGTGGTAGTAGACTCTTCTGTAAAGTCTATGACCACACTAACCCTAGGAAACTGAGTAGGCTTCCAGTATGAGGAATGACTTTCCTCTTGATGAGTGGGATTTAAGTCCAAATGGACAGCTGTTTGTTACCATCAAAATGCAGCTGCCACTTATTGCACATGGTGGAATATGTTTGTGGCTGGTCATTGTCATGGTTCATGGCTGTTTCAGTTGGATAGTTCTGTTTAATTGCTTCAGTCCCTCTGCAATCTGCATAATATTTTTTGGTATCATGGAAGGTAGGCTCAGGAAAAGTGGCTTTCACATCAGATCCATCTCAGGTTGTATGATTTCCATTTCCTAATTTTTGGTGTTCCACCTTCTAGTCCTGATAGATAACAAAGAACTAAACCAATTGTCTATTTGAATCTTATCACACTCATCTTCATATTTCTGTTCTCAAGTATGCATGACAGGATGTGAATTACTGTTTGAATGAGAATATAAATACATAGAGGTACATACATAAATGAATATATGAATAAATTAAGGTATCTTAATTAATTAAGATCCCTTCACATTGGAGTTACATGTGCTTGTGAGAAGCCTGGCATGGTAAATAGAATGTGGTCTTTTGAAAGAACAGCAAGCATTCTTAACCACTAAGCCAAACTTTACACTCCCATTTCATTTCTGTGTCAGCTTTCTCTAGGCACTCTCCATTTTACAAAGAAGAATTCATTCTTGTCCCAAAGTCTAGTAATTATGACACACATATAATCTGAGAATCCCTGGGGTAAAATGACATACGTTCTGAGTCTTTTAGTTACTATCGATGAGAACTATCTTAGAACTGGGAAAGTTCATAGAACCAGACAGAAGACAAACAGCTCTTAGGTTCACAAGTTCAGCACTGTGGCAGACTGAATCATTTGTCATGTTCTTGAGAGTTTAATATAAGCTTTTGATGGTGTACTCTTCTCTCGTGTTTGGAAGGTTCCAGAGGTATTTCAAACAACTCTTCTGAAGGGTTTAGGTTGGAAGGAAGGCAGTTTCAGTAACTGAATCAAATACTGGGAATGTTTTATTCGAGATAAGGGACAGACACAGAGCTGTGTGCATTTCCCAGCCTGAGCAAATCTGAAGAAATCACAAGTCAGTTCTCAACACTGACTCACAGTTCCTGAAATGGTGAAGATGAAAACTCACTGCTCTGAGTAGCAACAAAATGAAATATTTTTGAACACCTTTTCCTGACAGGTTTAAAAAAGCAAAGGAAGCAGTGGAAGGTAGAGTTGCCGGCTGCAAACGCCAGGAATGAATGTATTGAGAGCAGTTATTTTAGTGATGCTGGCGATAAAAATTAAATGGGGGCCTTATGGGAATATACATTTGTCAGAAAGTGCTGCGACAAATGCACGTTTTAAAGACATTCGCACCAGCTAGGCAGACATGGCAAGGAATGCCAAGCCAGAGTAGAGATGGAATGGAGAAAAGAGAAAGCCCAAAAAAGGATACAGCTTGCCAATGCATTTAGGGATATCTGGGACATCTTTTAAAGTGCTCAGTTCTAGAAATGCAAAGAGAATTCAGGGTGAGGGACAAAGAAAGAAAAATGAGGTTTAAAAGTAAGAAAATAAATAAAAAGATAAAAATTTAGAAAGTTTTAAGGCCCAGAGAAAGAGAGAAAAGAATGATTGTGCATCATTGTTAATTAATGAGATATAGTCTAATAAAACTGCCAACTTTGTAGGATCAAGTGAATCAAGCTGAGAATCCACCTCTTCTATTTAGTAACTATAGACTTCACATAAATCATGTAAGTTCTCTGAATACTTCTTTCTCATTTTAAAAATCATAATAGGAATGAATATTCCTCATTAAGTTTAAATTAAATAATTGTCCTAAGGGTCTGGAACAGAACCTGACAAATGGATAACACTTAAGCTGGTCCACTTAAAAATTTAGTAGAGTAAATTCCTAGGCAAAAAGAACAAGGCAATATTCTTGTCAGGAGGAGTTCTAGCCAAGTATGTGAGTTTCTATTATGTTTGCAATAGGGTCATCACAGATTTGATATATGCTTAGATATTTCTGCTAAATGGATGTTCTATAGAGCATAAAACCTGTTGATAGTTCATAAGAGATTATACATATACATTTATGAATAAAATAGCAATTAGTAAAAAAAATAAAATAAAGGAGGCATGAATTTATTGGAGAGTGGTATACAGAAAGGTTTGAAGAGAGTATTGAGGAGAAAATGTAATTAAATTATAATCTAAATAGTTGAGTCTAAAAAATAATATATAGATTATATCTCATGTATGTGTGCATATGTTCATAACCTGAAATTTAAAAAAAATCCCTACTGAACCTGGGAATATGGGAAACTTAGCAGAGAATTCAAATTTCAAAGGAGGTGCTGACCTTCTCATTGTGCAGAACTAGACAATAAAATGAGCCTCCAGGGATGACTTTTCACCTCTATGGGTGGACACCTATTGACAGGATGACTTTTCTTTTCTCTTTTAACTTTCTGTTGATTCTTTGTGGAGTTCATATCATGCATCCTCATCCCATTCATTTCCCCATCCCTTTGTATCTGCCCTCTGTCCTTGCAACCCCCCCCGCCCCAACAAAACAAAATAAAATTTAAAAGAAAAGAATTCCATCATGGAAACTGTAGTGTGACACAGTGAGTCACACAGTGTACCCTTTAGTCTATACATTTTTACTGGCAAGTGTTCATTGCAATGAGCCATTGGTCTAGTTGAGGTCTTCGGCTTCTGCTCTACTATCAATATTGTGTCCTTATTGGGACTCCTCTTGGATATCTTGTTGTTGACATATGTCATGAAGATCCCACAACTTGGATCGCAGGACAGGCTATTTCATGTGCTCTAGCAGTTCATAGATAGGGTAGATGTTGGGGTGGGGTGTGTTGGTCAGCCTGCCATCTTTTCCTCATCCTCACCACCAGAGGTGAGCTCTCCAGCACTGCCCTGGCTAGTTCACCTAATGTATCAGGCAGCAAGGGATGGGATCCGTTCTCCTGGTCTCACCCTTAGGGCCTGGCTCATCCACACACACACACTGCCAGGGCCAGCTCTATTGCATTGTTTAGGTGAAGTACAGGGTCCACTCTCCCAAGTGCTGTAGCTGGTGATGGGCAAGGCCAGCTCTCCCACCTGCCACAGGTGGCAAGAGGCAAGGCAGAAGAGGTGGGTGTGGTCAACTCTCCTGCTCTCAAGCCCTCAAGGCCAGCTTATCTGCACCCCTGCTAAGAGAGTAAGCTCTACTGTGCCTTTGAGGTAGATGCGGCTCAACTGGACCCCATCAACACGGTCACTGTATTGTCCCTGTTAGCTTCAGGGTTTGCTCTCCTGAGTGCTGCCTCTGGTGAAGGGGAGGGCCAGTTGTCCCTAGTGTTTGTAGCCAGTGACAGGTGAGGACAACTCTGGGCAGTCTTATCTGCATAGCCTTCAGGGGTAACAGGAGCCAGGGACATCAATACAGACTGAGGTTGGGGCAGGGCCACAGACCCAGCCATGGCTGTTAGCAGCAGCCCAGGCCAAGACATCACCACGGCCCTGGGTGGCAAGAAGGTGACCCATCATCAGGTCTGCCTCTCTCCCCAGGCCTGGAATCACTTTTTGTGCCTCTCTCTCCCATACTCCACCATGTATTTGCTCACCAAAATGGTTCCAGACTGCCTAGCAATGCAAGCACCACAAGGCACCAGTGCAGCACCACTAGGCATGGATTCTCCTCTGCACCCAGAGCAGGCAGTCACAGCTGGGCATGGGTGTCTCCTTCTACTGCTGTTTTTTTTTTTTTTTTTTTTTTTTTTTTTTTTTAATTGTACTGTCAGGCCCCGCCCCTTCCCCCCAATGAAATAGGACCAAGTCCTGCTGGCTTTCTATAGAAATCCCTGCAATTCTCAGGTATGCACTACCTTCAGTCTAGGAAGTAGAGACATTCAAGCACTGTTTCTTACCTGCAAGACACCAAATCTACTCTAAACATGGAGCAGGAAAAGTTATACTCTAAAATGCTTAGAGTAACAGGGTTTAGGGAAGGCTTCTCAGGGACGGGATTAAGGAATCTGGAAAATGACAAGCAAACAAAACAAAACAACAACAACAACAAAAACTACCTAGAATAGTTGATGGTACATCTGTTCACATATTTAAGACACCAAAATATCTGCATCAGAAGAATTGTGTTCATCTTTATTTAAGAGAGCCTACTCATAACACCCTTATCCCTTTAGCCTGTTAACATCTGAACATATCACGGAACAGTCTATGATGCCCGGGGTACATGCAATGGTAGAGCAGAAGAGAAGAGCACATCGAGGCTGAGTGCAGGCTGTAAGGAATGGTGATTTTACACAGTCCCATTTCAGAAGTGAGGAAAGGTGATCGAAAGAAATGAAAAGAGAGGAGTGTACTGAGAGGGATTGGGTGGGGGTGGGGGAGGCAATGGAGGAGAAGAGGAAGGGAAACTTTGGTCAGGATGTAAATTAAATAAATTAATTAAATTAAAAAATGAAAATAACCATAGCTGGTATGCAATTAGGTGGCAATAGCCCGATTCTTTAAATTCTTGATTAACATTGTAATCTCACATCTGTTTGGCTTGCAAGGTTGTTGTTGACCAGCATGCCATTGAGCTGCCTATTCCTGAGTCCCTAAGCCTATTAGGACACCAGGAAAACGTACACTGATATTGTATACTGAGGAAAAGCCAATGGAGAAATCACAGGGATGGGATGCAGCTATTCTATAAAGGGAAGAATATCTGGAGAACAATTACAGAATAGTATGCATGCTAACTCCAAAGTTTCTCCCTCCATTATTCATCAAAACATTTTAATTTCTGTGAGACAAATTAGGAGTGGTTGTCAATCACCAGTGACCTTTACTCGCAAGGACTAAGTGATAAAAAAGCAAGAAGCTGTGGAATATGGATGAACTCAGTGTGCAGACCACATTAAATAATTTCATTTTGTCTTCTTAATTGTAAACCTTGATCATAAACCTTTAAGTAACTACCTTCAAATATCAGCCAGTACATAGCAATTTCATGTTTCATTTGTAATAAAGAACAGCTGTTTTATAAGATATGACTATTGAGTGAGTGACATTTTGATATAGATGAAGTATGTTTATACACACACACACATACATGAAACAGTAATAATTAATGAACATATGAATTTGAGAGACATGGTATGAGTTGTAGTGAAAAGAATGAAAGGAGGAATGATTTAGATGCAGTGATCCTGTTTGAAAATCTTAAAAAAAAACTTTAAAGATCTTTATAAAGAAAGAAATAAAGTAAACTTGACCTGATCAATTGGTTGACTACATCTAACATAATCTGTTTTACACATGGTTATCAACATTTGTTTGTCTACATGCAGAGAATGAAGAACAAAGGCATGCAAGCTTAGTTATTTGTAAAACTGAGCCTCCACTAGATCAAGTATATTTTAATTTTAGTAGTGGGGTTTCTGCTTTAATGTTGTGATTGTATATTGATCATATATTTTGTTTTCAGTAACCCAGTCTGTATTTTGCAGTAACATACCTGATTCAAGTTGACTATCACATGAATTAGTGAGATGACAATGTTTTTGGAAGTATTTGGGGACCTATTTAGTAACTGCTAATGTTGTGACTTACCTAGACTATTAATATTTATAAAATTAGACTGACTCTATTTACCATATAGAAGACCAAAATAGTATTGCTTTGTTGCTAGAGGGCTTCTATCCAGGTTCCCCAAGCCCGGCAGTCCCACAATCCACTTATAAAATAATCACTCAGACACTTATATCACTTATAAACTGTATGGCCATGGCAGGCTTCTTGCTAACTGTTCTTATATCTTAAATTAACCCATTTCTATAAATCTATACCTTGCCATGTGGCTGGTGGTTTACCAGAGTCTCTACATGCTGCTTGTCCTGGCGGTGGCTGCAGTGTCTCTCCTCCTTCTTCCTGTTTCCCCAATTCTCCTCTCTCTTTGTCCCGCCTATACTTCCTGCCTGGTCACTGGCCATTAGTGTTTTATTTATATAGAGTGATATCCACAGCACTTCCCCTTTTCTTCCTTTTTAAAAAAGGAAGGTTTTAACTTTAACATGGTAAAAGTACATATAACAAAACAATTATCAAGCAAGAATTACAGTTACAATATTAAAGAAGATGTCCTATCTATCTTATATTTGTGAGTTTAAGGTTTTATATCTAACTTATCTTTTACCATAACTGAGGAAATTACAACTATCTAGTCTTTAACCACATCAAAGACCTGAGAAGGAACATAATGGTACCTGAGAAATGGTAGATGGATGCAAGCAACTTTCGGGAATCTTGCAAAAGTAGACCAAGACAGCTGGCAGCCTGGACAGTCACCTAATGTTTCTCAGCATTGTTGGTGCATTCAAATTGGCTACAGGCCTAGAGTATCTGACAGACCATTTTCAGAAGCAGGAATTCTGAGAGACCATCTTACCCTGTCTTGGCAGAGTACAGTGGTCGCTTTCCTTGTGTCCCGCTTGTCCAGAAAGGACAGCATTGCATTTGTACTGTCAGCCATCAAGGCAAGGGCAGTTCTTTGCCCAGTAGGCCATTTTGTGCCAAAAAGACAAACTTCCAAATGGAAATGTCTTAGAAGCCCAACATTTTCTCGGGATCAATTGGTGCAGCCAGGAGCAATTGTGTCTCATGTCAACAGAATTGTGTTATTTAAATGCCATATTCTCTAGGTCTATGAAGTGTTTGAAGATTACCTATCTATCTGAAATATATCTATGTATACCTAGAAAACTTAACTAACATGGCTACAGATATGATTATCATAGATGACTAATTATTAATCTATTTTTTAATTATCCATTACAATTTTAAATGAGTTACATAAACATAACACCTCAAACAAGAATAGAAATATATATATACACAGTATAACAATATTAACTTCAAGTTTGTATCAATAAACTAAAATTCATACCAATGTAAAACATTTTAAACATAAACTAAAATCTATACCAATGTAAAACATTTTAAACAAGTTGTTCTTTAAAAGTAGGTTCATTAATCTATCATTTTATCTTATCATCTCTATATCCTCCTAAATATCTATATCATATCCCCTTTTCTTTTTCAGAAAGAGATCAGATTTATAATCAACCTGTTTTAAATAAAAATATTGGTTTTCTCTGTCCCACACCAGAGGGCTCTTTTGATTTGGGACACAAGAATCACTTAACCATTTTTTTTTTAAAGCAATATGTCTGGGTTTAGAGGGGGAGTGAGCCAATTCCACCTCTAAAGCCAGCTTGGTATATTTGGGAATTTGGGCATAGCATCTCTTACTACTTCCTGCTGGAGGGGGGCGCTGTATCTTATGGGGATGCAAAGAAAATTTTAGACCTATGGGGTAGTCCATGAGGCTGTATTGTTTGAACCAGTTGCCTTGAAACCGCTCTGGATGTTGGATCATCTGGGCCATGGTGTCATCGGAGACCTTTTAGGGGGTCTTGGCTGGTGAAACCTGATGTATCTTAATCTGGAACAAATCCACAGCTTCTGGCTTTCTGTGGAAACAAAAGCAGAACCTCTTTTTCAAAGCAACATATCCTTAAATCCAAATGTTGAAGTCAAGGTACCTTTAAAATATACATTTTGGCATAACTCAACAGCTTTTGTAATCAAATGTTTTTCTTCAGTTACGAATATCAAAGACAACATAATCCAGATTCTCTGTGTGGTAGCCATCGTTACGTGGCTTATTTTTTTATATTACCTTGAGCCTTGAGCCTATTGCTTTAAACTGTACCATTCTAAGACTGAAACGGAGCTGTGGCTGCTGGCTCCGCCCACTTTAGCTTCCCAACATGGCAGTGGTACATTTTCCGCCAGCTCTGGGAGTCATCAAGTCTCAGAAATAGTGGGTCTAAGCTTTTATCAAAGCAGCTTATAGCCCAGAACCCTTTTTTTTTTTTTTTAAATACTAGTAAAGACTAAATCTACCACACAGCTTAATGTGCCGCTGGCAGACGCCTCATTTCCGCCATACTGCTGGTCAAACGCACACGCCAGGAACCCGCCAGTGTTCAAACCCTCGTTTTGCGGCGTCTAGCTGCCCTATGAGACAAGAAGCAGGAACCTGGTTTTGGCTCTGTTTAGAATTGGTTATTAAATATTCTCAGGTTTAAGGTGGAAACTCGAGCCGTTGGGCGCCATTTGTTGCTAGAGGGCTTCTCTCCAGGTTCCCCAAGCCCGGCAGTCCCACAATCCACTTATAAAATAATCACTCAGATGCTTATATCACTTATAAACTGTATGGCCATGGCAGGCTTCTTGCTAACTGTTCTTATATCTTAAATTAACCCATTTCTATAAATCTATACCTTGCCACGTGGCTGGTGGCTTACCAGAGTCTCTACATGCTGCTTGTCCTGGCGGTGGCTGCAGTGTCTCTCCTCCTTCTTCCTGTTTCCCCAATTCTCCTCTCTCTTTGTCCTGCCTATACTTCCTGCCTGGTCACTGTCCATCAGTGTTTTATTTATATAGAGTGATATCCACAGCATTGCTTATGAAATTTTTGGTGTGTGATAAGCATTTAAAGTTATAATTATTCATTTTAGTGGGATGTTAGTTCTTCCATAACTTAATATTTGTTTATTTCTGTATTATCTCTCTTTTCAATTATAATATTCTAACTTTTCTTAGGCATGCCTGTTTACTACATCACCTAAAACCTACAGTATATCAAATTCTTACAGGCTACCTAGTAGTGCTTTATTTATTCTCCATAATTTTATGAGTATTGCCTTCAGCTTCCTTTCAGTTGGGAAAAGTCTATCTGCTGATATCACTGAGCATATCTACTTTTCTGATCTTAGTTTTTCCAATCTGGTGTCTTTATCAGCACTTGTCTACTATTCTTAGACTTGATGCTGGATACTCATCACCCTAGCCATATGCCATTATCTATGTTATATAAGACCAAAAATCAGTTGTCTCATGAAATACACATTAAGATTTAAGAAACTAAAAAACTAAAATAAAAAACATTGTTGCTGAAGTTTTCCTGTGTCCTGCTCAGACCCAAATAAACACACAGAAGCTTGTGTTTATTATAACTGAATGGCCCTGGCTCTAGCTTTCTGCTAGTTAGCTCTTTATCTTCAATTAGCCCATAACTATTAATCTATGTATTGTCACATGTTCCATGGCTTTACCTGTGTCCCATTACATGTTGCTCCTTGGGTGGCTTGCTGGTGTTTCTCCCACCTTCTTCCTGTCTCTCCCTTTAAATTTCCCACCTTTCTCCACTCTGCCTTTCTATAGGCCAAACAGATTTATTTATCAACCAATCAGAGAAAGACATATTCACAGCACACAGAAAGACATTCCTCCATCATTCCCCCTTTTCTGTCTAAACAAAAGGAATGTTTTAACTTTAACCTATTAAAATTATATATAACAAAACAGTTATCAAGCAAGAATTACAGTTATAATATCTAGTCTATTTATATTTTGTAAAATTAAAGGAATTTTTTTTCTATCCTATATTTGTGACTCTAAGGTTTCATATCTAATTCATCTTTTATTATGACCAAGAAAAATTATGATTATTACTATCTAGTCTTCAACTACATTGAAAACCTCAGAAGGATACAATATTATCAAAGTAAATAAGAAGTGCATTGTAAGCAACTTCCAAAAATCTAGAATGACAGAGATACCTGGCTGCCTGCACAGTCATCTAAAGTTCCTTGACAATGTTGGGGCATCCATCTTCAGCCTATAGGCTTAGAGTCTCTCAGTTGCTTCTCTCTATGTCCTGTAGAATGTTTGGCAGTCTTCTGTGTGAAGCAGGAACTTGAAGAACCCCTCATCTAGCAAAGTTCAGTGGTCACCTTCCTATGGGTCCTGCATGTCCACTTTATACAACATCCTGTCAAGCAGTTGTCACAAGGGCACTTTTTTGCCCAGTGGCTAATTTTTGCCACAAAGAAAGCAAACTCCATAATGAGTTTCTTCAATGCCCGTAATCTTCTCTAAAGTAGATTGGTGCTGCCAGGAGCAGACATGTCTTATTGTCCAGAAAGTCAAAGTTCTTAACACATTTTAAATGCTGTATTCTGTAGGTCTTTGAAGTGTTTGAAGATTACCTACCTAATTGAATTATATCTATGTATACCTAGAAAACTTAACTAACATGACTCTAAGTTTGATTATCATAGAAGACTAATTATTAATCTGTATTTTTAATTATCCATTATAATTTAAATGAGTTACATAAACATAATACCTTAAACAAGAGTAGACATACATATACAGAATAACAAAATTAATTTTAAATTTATATAAATAAACTAAAATCTATAGCATGTAAAACAGGTTAAAAAAGTTGCTCTTTAAAAGTAGGTTCAATAATCTATCCATTCATCCTATCATATCTATATACTATCCCCCTTTTACCTTCAGAAAGATATTGACTATAACCAATAACAATTTGCAACCAATCTCTAAACAAAGACAAATATCCATAATCCATTTTTTGGGAATGTGGGCATAGTGTTCTAGGATACTTCCTGCTTATAGGGGGCACTGGTAATCATATGGGGACACAATGAAACTTTTAAGATTATGGTCAAGTCTGACAGGAGTAATCTGTGAGGCTGTATTCTTTGAGCCTGCTGCCTTGAAACTGTTCTGGATGTTCAATCATCTCGGCCATGGTATCATTGAAGACCTTTCAGGGGGTCTTGGTTGGTCAAACCATATTAGCCTGGAAGCAATTCACAGGTTCTCATCTTCTGTGGAAATAAAAACAGAACCTCTTTTCCAAAGCAATATATACTTAGACATAAATTTTGAAATCGAGATACCTTTAAAATATACATATTTATTTAACTAGGTAACTTTTAAAATCAAATGTCTCTCTACAGTTAAAAACTCTAAAGACAACAAAATCCAAATTCTAGGTGTTGATTTCCATCTTTATGTGGCTTATTTTTTATATTACCTTTACTTTCTCTTTAAAGACTTTATATTGCAAAACTATTTCTTTATACAACTGTCTATATTAATTTTCTTCTCTCTTCCAAGCCTATATACATTTTACACACATTGTAAACCATTTAAAATTTTATTCCATTTGAATCTGCCTTATTGTGAATCTACTGCTTTAAACTGCAGTATTACTAGGGCTAAAATTGCAGCTTTGGCTGCTGGCTCCTCCCACCTCAGCTTCCCAACAAGGTAAAACTATTTTTACAGACAGCTCTGGGCACCATGCTCAACTCCAACTCTGGGAAGCTGTGGGTCTATGCTTCCATCCAGTAGCATATAGCCCAGAAATATCTCTCTCTCTCTCTCTCTCTCTCTCTCTCTCTCTCTTCTCTCTCTCTCTCTCTCTCTCTCTCTCTCTCTCTCTCTCTCTCTCTCTCTCTCTCGTAGCAAACACTATATCTACCATGCAACATGTTGCATGGCTTACAGAAACCTCCATATAACTTTGTGGGAATATGCCATGTTGCAGGTCAAGTTTACATGCCACAAACCCGACATACAGTAGCTCAAGCCCACATGTTGATCTTACCACCCACATGAGACATGAAGCTGGAACCTGTTTTTGGCTCCATTTAGAATTGTTTATTAGGTGTTCTCAGGTTTCAGGTGGAAATTTGAGTCACTGGGCACCATTTGTAGCTGAAGTTTCCTATGGTCCTACCCAGGCACACAGCCCCCACAGCTGCTTATAAAATAATTACTCAGAAGCTTATATTAGTTAAAACTGCACAGCCATTAGCTCAGGCCTAACACTGACTAACTCTTACATTTAAACTCAGCCCATTTCTGTTATTCTATATGTTGCCACTTGTTCCATGGCTTTACCTATGTGCAGTTACATGGTGTTACCAGGACGGTGAGCTAGCATCTCCTGACTCAGCCTTCCTCTTCACAGAATTCTACTTGTCTGCTTATACCACCTATACTTCCTGCCTGGCTACTGGCCAATCAGTGTTTTATTAAACCAGTGTACAAAAACATTATCCCACAGCAAAACATGGTATTGATATCACAATATATATAATCTCTAAAAGAAAAATGATTCACAAATCATAGTTTCCCAAATATTATTAAAAGAAAAGGAATTATTCAACTTCTAGAAAGCTCACAGTCTGATGAAAACATTTAAAAAGTCAGTTTAAATACATGAGCTTATGAGGGAAGAGGAATGTTGCTGGCCACAAAGTGGAGAACGAAAATGCATAGAGTAGTATTGTGAATGGGAACATGTCCCTTAGAAAGGACATTAAAGTCTCCTGCATGGAATTCATAAAACCTCTAAGAGAAGAGGACAATTTAAGGATCAAGAGAAATTGATTGAAGTTAATAAAAATATATAAGGCCAATTTTTGATGGTTAGCAGATATTTATTCTTATTGTTTGAAACTACTACTGGGGAGTCATGCTATGGAAGATACCTAATATGTAGTGTATACTTAACATACACACTAGTCCAGAAAACACCAAAGAAAGAACCTCACAACATTTGAATACATATATATGCATGTATATATATATATGTATATATATATATGTATATATACCATATACATAAATTCAAATATAATAATATAATAATTCATATAGATGGTGATTATGATGAACACGATGTTTTATAAACCATATTTAGTGGCATGCTTTAGTGACACTAGTTCAGGGAGCACTGGATAAGATTATCACACTATGCAGGGTGTTCCTCCACCACTCATGTAAATCTTAATTGCTTATGGCTTCTAATGTAGATCTTTTTATTGAGCTAAGGTTGTGACCAGTGAACAGTATTCATTTTTTTTCATATATATCAGGTCACATGAAACAATACCTGGTCATAAACATAAAGTATTTGAGTAAATTTATGAAAGAATAACTGATTTCTCTGCTTATCATTTCCCTTAAGCTGCAGTTTAGCATTACAGTAGGCTTCAGTTTGATAAAACAAATGAGTATGCCTTATGAGAAACTCCTAATTCGCTTATTCTTTAACTATCTTTATGATCTGACAGAGTTGATGATGCTATTCTCTGTGTGGCAGGTGTTTTCTGGGAAGATCTCTTTGTCTTTCTGTATCTGTTTCTCTGTCTCTGTCTGTATGCCTGTATCTGTCTCTGTGGATCTCTTTCTCTCTCTCATACACACAGCCCAGAAAAGGAATCCATAGCTGATCAAAGTAACAATCACAACAAAATCCAACTTAGTGAACTTATGTGTTTTTATTGTGGTTACTAACAGGAATATGGGTGAAATGTTACAACAGCAGAGATGACTGAAAAGAAGCCATCAGAAAAGGCCACCCCAACATCAAATGACTACCCCCAAAAGCTGCACTCTTACAGATTTCTGTCCAAATTGTAGGCAACTCTCAGGTTCTGAGAATCTCCTCTCCACAGACCAGTTGGTTAGTCTCTTCTGGTATCTGTTGCCTTTCTTGACATCTGAGAGGGAACTTTGAGATCTCTCATGTTTCTGCATAACCAGACATGTAATACTTTGTGTACCTCAGAATCTGATGAACCTTCCCTTCTCCTATTAAGAAAATGTTTTAGTTCAGAGGAAACTGCTATCCAGCAGCCCTTCCCATATCTTCCTCACCTTATATGCTCCTCCTTCCTCATTCACCGCCCTCCAAGTTGCTTCTGCTGATTTCAACTTAATCATACCATCTTACCTCGAGACACAGTACTGAAATGTTTCTTGAGGATTCTTCTGTCTTGGAATAATATAATCCTTGGTTTTGAATGCCTTCCTCTCCTTAGGATTATTAAAGTTTCTGAATTAGCCTGTAAAACCACATTGATCCACATTAATATCTACCAAAAATTCCCCCTTATTTTATAATAATCACCACAAATATAAAAATCACTAAAACTGAACACATGAGCTACATGTTTTCTCTACCCCAGAGACCACTTCAGAACTTTCTAATTCCAACTCTAATTTCATAACTTAAACCACATTTTCTCAGACTAAAAGTCTTGAAATTTTTCATCCTTCCCCTCTTTCTTTTTAACTAATATCCAATCTCTAGCTCATTTTATATTACACTTGAAGAAAGTTAAGGATTTAACATTCACTCTGTCCTAATGGCTTGAGGCAATATTATTCTTATATGGGCTGCTACAATAGCCTTCCCTTACCCCTCTCCTTCCTCTTACCCTGACAAGCTACTAGCATTTCTAATTTTAAAAGAGACTATGAATTAATCAGGTCAAATGTGATGTGATGAATATAATATCCATCATATGTTCTTATTTGCCAATTATTGCATCCTTCTTTTTTTAAACAAGGAAGTGGCTTGCAAGTTTCCATCTGGCCTGAGGCTCCTGTCATCCTCATCTAAGACAAAGCTCTTCTCTAGGCACACTGGCTAAGGTCAGTGAATGTGACAAGCGTATTTTCAAGCTCTTGAATATGCATCCTTTGCTTAAATAATTTTCTCCAGATATTCAACATTTATTACCTTGATTGAGTTGCTTAAAAATCACTACCCTTTGTTGCCTACCACGGCCACCTCATTTTAAATTACATTTCTTTCTGAGTATTCTTCTCCTCTAAATAATTGTCTATAAAATGTTTCTATTGCTTTAAGCACATTCAATATTCTCTTTTAGTCTTTTTTATTGTATGGTGATCCAATGCACTGCAAATTTAAGGGGGAAAACTTTACTTTTTGTCACTAAATAATTTCTAGGGTTCAAAATTGTATTAGGAAGATAGATAGAATTAATAATTGAATAAGTACAAAATTCTAACTACAGATATATGATATTATAGGTTGACTATAATAATAAGTATATTGAATGAATATATAATATTAATACTCACCTGGGGGAAAGACTCACCTATGGTAATCACTTTTGGCTTTTAAACATTCATGTGTTAACATCTGAAAAACAAAGTGATTGATCTATAAAAGCAGCATAGTTCTCCAATGATCTTTGAATGTCCAAATTTTTGACATTCCAGTTTCATGACATCAACAAAGTTTATGTTTGAGAACTGCACAAATGATGAAAAGAAATGTCCCAAATCCCAAATGTCCCAAATGTTTTAAGTAAGTTTACTATATCCTCCACTATCACAAGCTTCATGTGGCTTGTAGGCAATAGGTTGGATGCATCCAGTAGACTATCATTTTTCTTCCTGTACCCCACACTCCAGTAAAATCCATTTCTTGAAGCATAATATGCCTTTTCTCTTTTAATGAATATGTTCTTTGTTGTTTTGAACATACTGTATTACCAAACTTTATTTCATACATGATGAAGCCACAGATGGTAAATAAAAACAAAGTACCTTCACCAAAGTCTATTTTAACTGTGGAGTATGAATGGACAGGCATTTGAAGTTTCTTAGTTCACATAACCACACATGCTTTTCTTCTGCTATTACACATTTTCTTGGTACTTTTCTAATAGTATTTCCACCCCGAAAATGAAAAAAAAACTTTATTATAATTGTGAAATAAACAACTATTTAATAAATTTAGACAGTGCCACATCCCTAATTTATAAATATATTTTTTTAAACATTAATCTCCTACACTCTGCTGGAAACTATTTTAATTCCTTCTAAACTATCTCCACCTAGCTTCTTGGCCTCCTTTATATTATAAATCACTGAGATATATTAATGCTGCCTGTGGGTTCATGGCTGTGGGGTCATTCAACTAAAAAGCTTTGATACCACAAAGAACACTGTCAATCAAGTGAGGAGGTAGTCCACAATAGTATAAAATACTTACTATTCACAGTGTTGACAGACACATAGTATTAGGAACATATAAACAACAACAAAAAAACTCTTAAATCTTAAGAAATAATAGAATTAAAAATGGGCTAACTAAATAGGAAGTTTTCAAAAGATGAAATTGAAATAAATGGCTCATTCATAGTTTAATAAGCACCCTTAGCTGTCCTTAGGTATCACGTGAAATCAGTTTGGAAGGTTCTCTGAAAACAGAAACCAGACATTAATAGACAGTAAACAGTGTGTTTATTTTTTAAAATTTTAAATATTGATAGGGTATATGGGTAAGTGTTGGATATAGTAGGCATTTTGTTTATCCCCATGATGTTTATAACCCAATTAAGCGTACACATTAATAAAATAATTACACAAATTTACAACTCACTATAAAGTGTGACAAGTACAATGAGTAAAATTTCATGATGATATATATGAGGGTAGAGAGGGTCATGGCACAGGCATAGTTAAGGTGGATGTCAATGATAAGAAGGACTGTTGTAAGTTTGGGAAGGTATATATGAACTGAAGAGACTCCAAGAAGAAATAAAAATGTATGTGCATTTTCTGAGGGTTCATGAGATATAGGCAACACTTATAAATAAAAGATCCTTGTATTCTTTCTTGGAATTGGGAGCAAGGACATGGTTGCATTTGTAATAAGGACAGTGCATATTGTTTTAAAGAACAAATGTAGGACTTCAAATGGGAAAGATTTAATCCCCCTCTGAACACAATAGTGTATATAAGTTAAGATGCTAAAGTAGAAATAAGAGCAAACAGGATAAGATTTTAGTGATCAAAATGTAAAAAACTTGGAACGTTTTTCTCCTCTATTTTATATGTGTGTTTCATAGTGTATGTGGATGCTGATACATGAACATGCATGTAGAGGCTGGAAGTCAATCTAAAGAAATCATTCCTCAGACACTGGCAATCTAGTTTTTATGAGACAGAGAATCATATTAGCCTGGAGACCTCTGAATAAGCTAGGATTGGTGGCCACATGAATTCCAGAGACTCACCTCTTTCTGCCTTTTTGGTCCTGGGATTTTTAAATCAGCATCACCACATCTGATTTTTGCTATCTGAGTTCTGTGATTGGAACGTGACCATTGTGCTTGAGCATCAAGCACTTTACTGACTGAGTAAAGTAAAAAAAAAATCCTTCCCCTTCTCTTTTTTTTCCAACTAGAATATCACTCTTTGCAGTTCTAGGTCTTTGAACAAGTCATTTTCATTGTTACCACTACATGCACACATCTTACCTGCCTTCTATAAAACCCATGCTTAAGCAGATTTTTATTTTGTTATGTTCCAGAAAGCTCTCTTAGCATTTGAGATTTTAGAAAAAAAAAGTGAGTTAAATCTCAGTTCGTTTTGAAATTTCACCTGGAGCTCACCCCAGTTCTTGATTTGTTTGAAGCACTATACTTTCTTGGGCATTATTAATCTTGCCTAGGTCTAGTCTTTAGATGAAATAGAGTTGATAGCTAAATTTCACAGGAATTCATATCAAAAGCCATTTTTCCTTCAAATAATAACAGAATTTCAGGGAAATATAGTATGGCATCAAAATTCTAAAACTGAGAATGATAGACTAGTGTCGGATTGACTCAAATGTTTAATTACTTATTGAGGGAAGGTTTGTAGAGGTTTTATTCAAGAAGATACTGTATTGATTTTATTGTTAAGGGGAGGGAATAATATTAATATACAAAAAAGGGAAAGTCCATTTTATCCATTAAGTGATAATGACGAAATGTTTGTCAAAATATTGCTAATGACTGAGGAAATGAAGGTGCCAAAGAGTCATTCTTCTTTATTTCATGCCATCAATCTTGCTGGTACCAAACCTGCAGAGAATGTCACAATGACATGTTTCATTCAAGGTATTTTGAATGATATTTGAGGAAAAATACACCAACTTCTTTTTTTTGTTGTTGTTGTTTTTTGTTTTTTGTTTTCTCGAGACAGGGTTTCTCTGTGTAGCTTTGCGCCTTTCCTGGAACTCGCTTTGCAGACCAGGCTGGCCTCGAATTCACAGAGATCCACCTGCCTCTGCCTCCCAAGTGCTGGGATTAAAGGCATGTGCCACCACCGCCCGGCAACCAACTTCTTTTGAATGTATATCTGTATCAGGCTGATGCCTCTGACTAAATATACTGTAATCACAATCCCAGCAACTTGAGACATTATCTATATATGTAAAGAATCTTGTAGTCATTTACCATTTGTAGATAATGGCCATCTGAATTTCAAGGTCTAACTGTAGAAGGAATGAGATGAATGCATTTCACATGGTATGGACGAATATGAAGTAGATAAAGAATATGTAACAGAGGAAATAATATTGTAACACAGAGTCTAAAGTACTCAAGACAACACAGAGTAAAAAAATGTTTGGTGAGTTGAATTTTATAAGACCTAAGCTTTAGTTTTAATTTCTACTATTGATGGGTAGGTAAACTATTTGGGGAAAAAATATCTGTCTCTATGGGGCCTCACTTTCCACATTTGTCAAGTGGAATGTAGTAAAATATTCATATATACCCCCACAGATTTTCTCTGATCTAGAGATCAATGTGAAAATGACAGTAGAGTTTATGAGCCAAGGGTAAAGTTGTCTCAAAGAAAATTAGAAAACATGAATGAAAAAGTAAACATACTTTGTACAAAAGAGTTTATATCCCATGACTGAAGTTAAGGTGGATATATAAATGAAAGACAAGGATGGGGAACTATGAGGGTAGACACAGTGTTTAAATATAAAATGACAGGAAGGAAAAGTTCTTTAAAAACAACTTGTTTCAAGCCTGAAGCCATCTGTGCTAAAATTGTCAACTCTGCTATATCCTTAGTCAGTAGAAATTCAAAATACCAATTGTTAAACATGACCATAGTTAGATATGCATAGATTCAGGTTTCTCTCAGTGGTAAAATATGATTTAGCAAACAAAAATCATATTGGTATAATGGTCATTATATGTATACATATTTGGTATTTGAATTATCACTCCAAAAGTGAAGTGGACTTGTTAGATATGGCAAGCATTGCTTCATATCTATTGAACATCAAATTCAGACCAGTCCAGCAGTATCTTAGCTCAGAAAATCCTGAAATATGTATCAATTTTTCTGATTTATATATGGAAAATGAATTGTCAAAGAAATACATTGTAATTCTTAAGTGACAGTACACAAAACACAAAACAGATCTACAGTTATCTTTAAGTTTAGGTAAGAGTGCTCTCAAATGTTCCTTCCCTCTGCTGACTCTTTCAGATCCCTTATACTGAAAACAAAGAATCCATAGATATCCAGTGGACTATAACTGGACTGTTACTATAAATTGAGAAAGTACTAAAGCAATTATAAGTTTTGCTGGATAGTTTGACATTTTTTTAAGTAGATATTTTCTCATAAGCTAGCCTTTGTGTGCAATTTATAACAAAATATATTGAAGAGATCACAAAGTAAAGTGTCTTTTACAAATAAAGACAGGTTATAGGTTAAACCATCTTCAGTGTAGATAAAGTAGTGGCACAAGAGGAGTAGTGAAATTTGCGGTAGATAGTTTAAAAAGATGATTTAACTAAACTTCATAGTATGTATGCTATGGGCAAATAAAGTCTGCAGAGACATCTCTGTTTGGAAAGGACTGTGTAGCAGTTAAGAGCAGAAAGTATTAAATGATATAGCAAGAGATCTTTATCTTACCACTTATCCCATTCCATTAATGTACTCTTATTTATGTGTAACTTGAGCCATAGGCATTGAGGCTCAAGTAACATATATGTATATGTGAATCTAACATAGCCTCACTACAGGCCACACTTTCTGGCATTGCTTTCCTCACATTTTTGATTTTGCCAAAAGAATCACTGTAATCCTGACTCTTTTGTTTATTTAGAAAGGCAAAGGTTTCCATGGGCAATGAAGTTACATTGTACAGTATTATATAGAGTGTTGAATTGTCATGCATGTATCAAAACAACAAAACATATATATCTCAATTTTATGATTTAAGGTTTTATGTGATTGGGCCAGTTTTTTTTTTTATTCATTTTACATACCAAACACAGATCCCTCTCTCATCCCCCCTCCCCAACTGCCTCCTTCCCCTCCTCCAACAGAGTGAGTTCTCCCTTGGGGACAGCTAAGCCTGGTACATTCAAGTGAGGCAGGACCAAGCCCCTCCCTGCTTCATCAGCTGTGAGCAAGGTGTCGGACCATAGGGAATGGGATCCAGAAAGCCAGCTCAGGCACCAGGGACAGATTATGATCACACTGCCAGGGGCCCTCAAACAGACCCAGCTATACAACTGTCTCCCATATGCAGAGATTCTAGTCTGGTTCCACAAAGGTTCCACAGCTGTCGGTCTAAAGTTCCTAAGTTCCATTGAGCTTGGATCAGTTGTCTCTGTAGATTTTCCCATCATGATTTTGAGCCCCCCTTGCTCATATAATCCCTCTTATGTCTCTTCACCTGGACTCCTGGAGCTTGGCCTGGTACATGGTTGTGGATCTGTTTCCATCAGTTACTGGATGAAAGCTCTATGGTGACACCAGGGTAGGCCATTTCAGGCACCCTCACCACTGTTGCTAGTAGCCTAATCTGGGTTTGTCCTTGTGGATTCCTGGGAACTTCTGTAGCACTAGGTTCCTGCCTTACCCCAGAATGTCTCCTACTATCCAGGTATCTCGTTCATTGCTCTCCCACTCTGTCCCTCCCCCAGCTCTACTACCCTGTTCTCTCATGCTCTTTTTTCCTCTTCCCTATCCTCTATCTCCTCCCCCCACCCTCAGTTTACTCATCACAATCTCTTCTGTTTCTCCTTCCCAAGGTGATTCATACATCCCTCTTAGGGTCCTCCTTGTTTCCTAGCCTCTCTGACTTGCTCCAGTTTTTAATTTTTTAATGATTTGTGTGTGTGTGTGTGTGTGTGTGTGTGTGTGTGAATCTATTGTGGTCAGTTATGAGTTATGTCATAGGATTTCCCAAGACTGTCAATCTTTAATCACTGGAGATGAGACAAGGATGTATTGGAATAGTTATTTTTCCAGGGTTTCAAAGACTTCTCTGGATACTTTGGATTTGAATGCATCCTTTCCAAGCTCCTCACCTCCCTACAAACTGACTAGGATTCATTGTAGTTAGAAGTGATTCAGTACATAAGAAAGACACCTGCCATGTTCACTCATTGTTCTGAGAGATGACAATGCCCAGGAAATGAAAAACAATCTTCCTGTTATCATTGGACATTGATCTGACATCAAGACTCATAGTATGTAATAGCTTAAAGGAAGAGGGCATAGAATCAAAGAAAATCATAATAATCTTGGCTCATGTGTTTGGGAGAATGTAAACAGTTTGAATTATTAAACTGTCAAGCTGTCGGGACAAAGACAAACTCAAGTCTGGAACTAAATCCCTCTGTGGTTCTGATGCAGGCAGCGCATAGCACAGAAGAAGGGGGGAAATATTTTAAAATCCAAACACCTTTTGTCTTGGTTATGAGTTTCCCTTGTAATTCCCCAAGAGCCAGATAGCTAGTCTGTCTCTTTCTGTCATAGGCATGTTTGCTATCCTTTGGGAGAAAAGAAACTAAACAAGATTTCAAACACTACTGAAAGCTAAGAGAACAAAGTTCCTGAGAAGTATAGAAACCTAAAATAAGCCTTCTTATTTCAGTTTTGATTTTTTAAACAATGCACATTTATCTATCAACAATGATACAAGTTAGAATCTTATAAGATTAATAATAAAAAGACACAAACAAGTTCAAGTTCCTGGCATGTTACTGTTTGAGAGACAGGGACATTAACTTAGTATTAGAAAGTTCAGGCCTAAAGAAGAACTTTTTTTTTTTTTTTCAATTTTAGAAAGCTCAGGCCTAAAATGATTTTCTTATGTCTCATTTTTCTCAGAATTATAATATTGTAAACATGTTGTAACAAGCTTCACACTCCATAAATTGAGTAGTTAAGATTCTTGATTAATAAATTACACTAAATTTAATACTATATATAAAGAACTATATCCCATAGGAATATTCAGCCAAAAGTATAATTTAAAATTCAGGTTTCCAAGTAAGGTAAAGCCTTCATGGAATCAAATGTGGACACTGCCTTTCTGAAAAGCTTTTTGCATTGAAAATGTGTTATTCTTTGAGAGATCATTCAAAGCAATTTTAGGAAGTATCATATTACATTCCATTAGTAGGCATTTTTGCATTTTGCCTTTTTTATTACTCTTTCTTCTCCTTTCTAAATATTATAATATACCAACACTCACATTTATTTACATAAATATATGCATACAATACAGGCTAGGATCAGCATGTGAGAAAATATATGTATTTTTTTTCTTTCTAACACTGGGTGATCTCACTCAATATTATACATTCTAAGTTCATTTGTTTTCTCAATGATTTTATGATTTAATTTTTTAGGTTTGAACAATGTTATTCCACTTTATATATGTACAAGATATCCATTACCCATCCATCCCTCTGCTGTTGGCCAAAGTTGGTTCCATCTCCTTAGTGTATTGAATAGAGTCACTATAAACTTGGGGTTACAAATATCTTTATGATAGGATCCATAACTCTCTGGGCTCAGCTCTAAGTTCAGTGATAAATTCTATCTTAAGGGCAAATTTTACAGACTGATTGACCAGGATATAAAACAATCTTTTCTAGCTCTGTTCATGCGATGGGACATGTGTGTACACACATATCCACAAGCCATCTGTACAGCACACGTGCACACATGCACGCGCACTCGCGCGTGCACACACACACACACACACACACACACACACACACACACACAAACAAACTCCCACCAAAACTTTTCTGTGAAATCATTCATACTTCACATCTGATTTACCATTCTACTGACCAATTGCTCTAAATGGACAAAGGAAGGAAGAAAGAGGGAGAGAGTGAGAAGGAGGTAGGAATGAGGATGGAAGCAGGATGAAGGGAAGGTAGAAAATAAAGAAGGAAGGAAGGAAGGACTTGATGTGAAAATATTTCTTGGACTTGAAGATCACAAAATAACATATAAAAAGATATTACTTGGTGATTTCTTTTATAACACTCTATATACATATACATATATAAGAGATATTTCTAATATTGCAAAAGTTTCTATCTATATACATGCATGTGGTTTTAGTTCTCCCTCCCTCTATTGGCTCTGTTGACCCTTCTTCCCTCTGCTTCCCTGTTTGATTCTCTTACTCCAGTCATCCCTCCCTCTATCTATTCATCACTATATATTCTATTCTATTTCCTCATCCTAGGGAGATCCATTACTCCCCATAGGCCCTTACTCTCTACTCAGATCTGTGAGTATATGGATTATATCCTGAATACAGAAGACTTAACAGCTAATATCTACATACAAAAAATATACATACCAAATTGTCTTTTTGGGTCTGAGTTATCTCACAAAAGATGTTTTTTTTTTAGTTCCATCCATTTACCTGCAAATTTCATTTTTCTTTTAATGGCTGAGTGATATCTTTCTATGTAAAGATATCACCTCTTCTTTAATCATTCATCCATTGACAGACATATAGGTTGTTTCAGATGTTTTTCTTATTATGAATAGTCCATGATAATCATGGTTTAGCACGTGTCTCTTGAATAGGAAGAAGCATCCTTTGGGCATACGCCCAATGGTATAGCTGGATTGTGAGATAGATTAATTCACAACTTTCTGAGGAACTACCACTCTGATTTCTGTGCAAGATTGCACTCCCACAGCATTGGATAAGTGTTTTGAGTGTTGTTCTTACTCCATGTCCTTGCCAGAATGTGCTGTCATTTGTTTTATTGATCTGGTCCCTTATGTCTGGCATAAGATGAAATCTCAAAGTAGGTTTTATTTGCATTTCCCTGATGAATAAAGATGTTGAACATTTTTTTTATGTGCTTCTCAATCATTTGAGTTTCCTCTTTTGAGAATTCTCTGCTTAGGTCTGTACCCCATTTTAATTGGGCAATTTGGTTCCTTGATGTCCAGTTTTTGGAGTAGGGAGAGAGGAAACCATAATCTGAGTAAGTTATATGAAACAAATCTATTTTCTATGGAGAAAAATAATATATAGATAGTACTTTCTTTTATTCCAGTCTCCCTAAATGTGAATAAAACAAAAATAAATTCAACATTGAAATCATACTCATTTCTTTCAACCTAACACTACTGTTGTTATTACAGAAGAAAAACAATGCAGCCAGGTCTGGTGGCTCAGACCTATATTCTTAGCTACTCGAGAGGATCACAAGTTCAAGTGAGGTCTGCCTAGGCTACAAAGCATGCTCTGGACAACCTAAGAAGTTTATTAAGAAATGGTCTCAAAAAAAAAAAAAAAGGTTTGAATGCAACAACAAAGTATTAGGCCTTGCAGTATTTTAATATACATTGCTCAAAGCTATTCTCAGTATCATTTTAAACATCAAGCACATGTTTATTTTATTTTCTACAAAGTTCCCCTTAATTCAATAAACAATTATTTAATAAGCTCCCCTTCAACCAATACATCATTCTTTAGGTCAGGACAGGCTTTGGTAACATTTTGTCTATGTGTCTGCCTTTCTGAATTTCTCTTCACAGTTTTCACAGAAACATATTTTTGCCAGGATAATCGGATCATCTCCTTTTTATTCTTTGTTTGGCCTCTGTAGCTTTTCATCCATGTATTATCCTTCTTGGATGGGAATGTAATTACCCATCTTGTATTACTGTCAAATTGTAATCAAGGAAGCTTGATTCAGAAAAAGGAAAGTTCAGCCTGCATAACTCCAGTGTTGATGTAAGGAGAATCTTTCCCACTCATAGTTGATTTTCTTTTTAGAAATAATATATACCTCCCTTTCTATTTGTATCCTTGTCTCCATCAGTTAGTTTATCATCCTTATCTTTTCTCTGTTTTTATTTTTTTTTTTAAATCTCAGGCCTTTCTCTGTTATTTGCAGTGTCTCCAGGTATTATTTGTTAGCTGATTTCTTTCATTGTCTTTTGTATGAAATATATAATGTATAACTAGTTCTTCACTAGTCACTGGATGACATATAATTTAAAATACAAAAGAATTTCCATAATCCAAAAGACCGAGCTACATGCCTTCAGATACTTAATTTCTTTTTTTCTTTTTTTTGTGTTTTTTTGTTTTTTTCCTTTATTAAGAAATTTTCTACTCATTCCTCATGCTATCCACAGACACCCCCTCCTCCCTCTTCCCATTCCCTAGTCTTCTTTCCCAAGCCACCCCACATCCTCACATTCCCCAAATCGAGGTCTCCCATGGGGAGTCAGCAGAGCCCAGTATGCTGAGCCTAGGCCGGTCCAAGACCCTTCTCACTGTACCTAAGCTGTGCAAGGTGTTGCACCATAGGCACCGGATTCCCAGAAGCCTGCCCATGCACCAGGGACAGATCCTGATCCCCCTGCCTTGGTGCCCCTCAAATAGTTCAAGCCAAACAACCATCTTCCATGTCCAGATGGCCTAGTCCAGTCCCATGGGGGCTCCACAGCTACCAGTCCACAGATCATGGGCTTCCACTAGTGTGGTCTGTCATATATGCATGTCTTCCCATCATGATCTTGATGTCCCTCACCTGCAGTATCTCTCCTCTCTCTCATCAATTGGATTCCCAGAACTCAGCGTGATGCCTGGCCATGGATCTCTGTATCTGCCTCCATCTGTCACTGGACAAGGGATCTATGATGACAGCTAGGTTATTTGCTAGGCTGGTCACCAGAGTAGACCAGTCCAGGCACCCTCTGGACCACTGCCAGCAGACCAAAGTGGGGTCAACCTTGTGGATTCCTGAGAGCCTCCCCAGCATCCTGCCTCTTTCTATTCCCATGATGTCCTCATCTATCATGGTATCTTCCTCCCTGCCCTCCCATTCTGTCCCTGTTCCAGCTTGACTCTCCCATTTTCCTATGTTCTCATCCCCCACTCCTCATCCTCTGCCACCCCCCCACACACACCCAGTACACTCATGTAGATCTCATCCACTTCTCCTTCACAGGTTCATCCATGTGTCCCTCCTAGGGTCTTTTCCTGTTAGCTACCCTCTCTGGAGTTGTGGGTTGCAGTCTGGCCATCCCCTCCCTCCCATTTAGTCAGATAATTAATTTCTAATAATCATTGATTAAATACTTGACATCTCTGTGATTTCATTAAGATTACATTAGAAAACTGATTCTGACATTGTGTGAAAATTTATAACATCTGGTGTATAAGAAATAGACTTACTTCTATACTATTGGCCAGCTTATATGTGACATATGATGTTATCTGTCATAAATGTTACATGTATTAAGTAATATACATATATATATATATACACACACATACATATACATACACACACACACACACACACACACACACACACACACACACACTTCCTAAAGTTTAAGGTTATTATTTGCCTTTCTTCTGAGTAAAAACCAAAACTTACTGTGAATATGGATATCAAAGGAAGTAGTAGGGAGGAGGGATATGTTTGTCTGGTAACAGAAATCATACCTCTTTTTCCTCATTTGCAAATGGAGGCAAGAGAAAATGGGTTCACTTGTGAAAAATGTACAGAGCTGATATAGATAATGATAGGATAAAAAGGTAGATTATTGAATCTACTTTTAAAGAGAAACTTGTTTAAAATTCTTTACATTGGTATAGATTTTAGTTTATTGATACAAATTTAGAGTTGCTTTTTTTCTAATATATATATATGTATATATATATATATATATACTCTTGTTTGAGGTATTATGTTTATGTAACTCATTTAGACTATAATGGATAATTAAAAAATTGATTTTGTTCTAATATATATTTCTACTCTCATTTGAGGTATTATGTTTATGTAACTCATTTAGACTATAATGGAAATACAGATTAACAATTAGTCTTCTATGAATTTATAGCTGGAGTTTTTTCCAGTCCTTCCTGGACCATGGTCAGGACAAATCTCTCTCACCTGCCATTCCCTTAGAAGCTTAGACCCAACCAATAAATACACAGAGACTTATAGACTGCATGACCGTTGCAGGCTTCTTGTTATCTAGTTCTTATATCTCAAATTAACCCATATTTATTAGTCTATAAGTTGCCACGTGGCTTGTGGCTTACTGGTACCTTACATCCCATTTTTCATAGTGGCAGCTGGCAGCTTCTCTCTGACTCAGCTTTCCACTTCCCAGAATTCTCCTCTCTCCTTGTCCTGTCTATACTTCCTGCCTGGCTACTGGCCAATCAGGTTTATTTATCAATCAATCATCCACAGCACAGAGCATGGCCTGTTTCATATTTCTTGTATATGGTTTTTTTTTTGTGTGTATATGTGTGTATGTGTGTTTATGTTTGTATGTGGTGTGTGTGTGTGTGTGTATGTGTGTGTTATTATAGTGTTCATCCTAAATCATATCATTTAAAATTGCATAATTTCCATGTAACTAGAAATGACATGCTGATGGAAGATGATGGGGACTGGGTGGTATGAACACTGTGAGGAGAAACTGCTAATGGCAAATGTGAATTGGACCACCACATATTCAGTATGGTAGAGATGTGATAAAATGAGTTAACTGTTCAAAGCAGGGTGATTGTTTTAGATACAACATATTATATATATATATAATTACTTCTGTGTTCAAAAGAACACTAACCCTCCCTAGACTACTAGTGCACTCTATCAGTCCACAGGCTCTAATCACAGAACAAAAGCTGTACCTGAAGAGCAGCAATATGGATGACCATGACATATCAAAATATAATTTGAAGGGTGCTTTCTGCCTAATATTAGAATTATCCTGAGTGTTGTCACTTAGAAACACAAATTCTTATTTTAACTTAAAGTTTATTTATTTATTTATTTTTTTATTTTTTTGTTAAGGAAAATTTTTTATTCATTTTACATACCAATAATAAATCCCTTTCTTTCTCCCTCCCCAACCCACCCTCTATTTCCTCCTACAAAAAAATAAGGTCTCCCATGGGGAGTCTGCAAAGCCTGGTATATTTAGTAGAGGCAGTTCCAAGGCCCTAGGCTGTGTGAGGGGTCCCACCACAGGTAGTAGCCTCAAAAAAAGCCTGCTCATGCATCAGGGATGGATTCTGATACACAATTAAAAAAAAGTGACATCATGAAATTTGCAGGCAAATGGATGGAACTAGAAAATATCATCCTGAGTGAGGTAACCCAGACTCAGAGGGACAAACATGGTATGGACTCATTCATAAGTGGATACTAGATGTAAAACAAAGAATAACCAGACTACAACCCACAGCTCCAGAGAAGCTAGCTAACAAGGAGGACCCCAAAAAGGGACACATGAATTGCCCTGGGAAGGGGAAATAGATGAGAGCTCCATGACTAAACTGGGGGTGAGGGGTGGGCAATGGAGGGTCGGGAATGGATTTGAGAATATAAGGGAATGTGATGGTCAAGCTGGAGCAGGGATGGAGTGGCAGAGTAATGAAAGTGACACCATGATAGAGGGCGACATCATGGGGTAGGGAGAAACTTATTGCTAGGAAATTTCCCAGGAATCCCTAAGGATGACCCCAGCTTATCAATAGTGGAAAGGGTGCCTGAACTGGCTTACCCCAGTAATCAGATCGGTGAATACCCTGTCATCACAGAGCCTTTCTTCAGTAACTGATGGAAGCAGATGCAGAGATCCACAGCCAAACATCAGACCGAGCACTAGGAGTCCAGTCAAAAAGAGAGAATAGGGATTCTATGAGCAAGGGGCATCAAGATCATAATGGGGAAACCTACAGAAACAAACAAACCAAACTTGTAGGAACTTAGGAAATTCAGATCAACAGGTGTGAAGCCTGTATGTGACTGGACTAGGCCCTTTGCATAGCAAGACAGTTGTGTAGCATGATCTACATAAGAGGCCCCCTGGCAATAGAAACACAAATTCTTAGTTTGGGTTACCCTATCCACAGTTTCCTGATCTCCTCTGAATATATACATACCTTATATAACCTTAATCCAGTGTATCAGTGCACATATGTGAGTGTGTGTGTGTGTGTGTGATATCACAATATATATGATATATTGGCCTTACAAACACACACATACACATCAGAAGGAATTTCGAAAATGGTGGACAATGCTGCTCCTAAAATACCTTAATTTCTTAATGAGAATAAGATTGTCAAGTATGTGGCACCTCACTGTCTTTTTTTTTTTTTTTTTTTTTTTTTTTTTTTTGTACTAGAGATCTTAGAAGCACCCAAAACAAAACAGGCTACTGCTATTGTCTTTCGTCTTGGTTGCACACTACAAATATGCGATAAGATCTTATTGTTGAACACAGTATCCACTTTGGTTAGGTGATATAAAATGACTAATCTTTAACTGACCAGAAAACTCTCTTTCTGCTTAAAATAAGTCTACAGTATATTTCTAAATTTATAATGGGGTTCTCAAAAGAGGTAAAAGCCATCTTCAAGGCACATATTCTGATTGCACAGCCACTGGAAGCTGTATGAATCACAGGGTACATTTCTGGGAGTGGCTGTCATATGTCTCTAACCAATTCTACTTCAGATGGGCTCTCGGATGCTTAGCATCAATTTTGAGAAGGCTACAAGCCATGGAAACCTCAGTCACCCTTAAACATCGGGAAATGAACACTTTGATCCTACCATATTCTCCCCTTGTTCTGACTCACAATGCTAATGCTGCTTTTCCCCCACTTCTCATGCTTACCCTTCATTTGTTGTTCGCATTCTTCATAATGCATCTTGTTTTTTTCTCTGTGACTAGAAGACAAGCTTGGAGTTTGCTATCTACTTTTCAAAAAGAAGGAAACAAGAGACTATGTACACATTGTACATTTTTGTTCAAACTCATGGTGTAAAATATTCTTAGCTGAAATAATTTCTTGCTCTCCCTTTCCAGTTAAATGATGCTATCTGGGGTTATATTGCAAGTACTCTGTGGTAGGTCAAAAGTGTTGTTTAACTGTGATTTTTATGGAGAATATGTTATATCCAGATATGGAAATGTTCACATCTTAATCTCTATCATCAAAGAATGCATTGTTCTCCATGAGAATAGGACTTAATAGATGTTAATAAGTAAAGAATACTGAGATGAAGGAATGATTCTTGTTTATTTGAGGTGGCCCCTAATATTCACAAAGATCTTTAAAGGTGGAAGATAAAGGAACTATAAAAACACTAATAACAGGTACTAAGAATGAGAGTCATACACATTCATAGTTACCCCTTCCCCCAAATGTGGACATCCTCTAGAAACTTCCCTGGGCATGGACCATGTTATCCCATCAAAGGAATACATTCCTGTTAAACTATACTTTTAAGCACTGGAATTTTAAGATAATAAATGTCATTCCTACAAATTATCAAGTTTGTGAGTTTTTGTTGTACAAGTAATGAAAAACTAACGCCATCTTGGAATGATGGAGTACACAGTTACTGATCCATTAACAAAGAATATTCAAAATAATTCATTACATACAAAGAAAAAAAGGTTTTGTTATTATTACTATTAATCTACTAAAATAATGATACATAGATTTTTGCAGTAGATAAAACCATACAAAAGACCACACCAATCAAAATACAGAGTTGTGGAGCACAGTCCCAAATGATACATCTACAATATGCCTCTCAAATAGAAGCATCAGGGATTAGTGCAGAGAAGGAGATAAAAGATAGTAAGAACCAGAAGATCAGAGAGTTTACTGTGAAATTGTGTTTCTTACAAATACCAGAAGCTACAACCATAAAGTCTCATTATATGATTACCTATATATGTATTAAATAAGGACAACAAATGTAGGCATGCTAAAGTGAACAGGGAAATACCTGTAGCCTCAAACCTACACCAGGAACTCTAGGTGACTAAAGGATGCTGAAAGTGGGTGAAATAGTTTCCCTCAGGGAAGAGACCACCAAGTGGTTATACAAAGTTAAATGTTCAGCCCTGAAAACCTACATACAAGTAACATATAGATTGAGCAGCTTATAAAACTGAGTGTTTAGGAATATCTATTTATATACATATTCAAATATATATGTAATAACAATTAATGCAAAAAGATACAATGAATTTGAAAGAAAGGAAGAAGGATACATAGGAGTGTTTAGGTGAAGAAAAGGGGAGGGAAATTATGTACTTATAATCTCAAAAATTTTTTGATGTGAGTTGTACCTTTAGTCTGAACACTTTGTCATACTGTGGAATATTTAGGGTGACAAAATCAGGTGTTAACCAACAATGGTGTTTTTTTTTTACTTTACTCCACTTTTTCATTCAAACTTTTCAATGTCAAGTAAATTTGACTTCTGCTTCCTTACAGTGGCATTTATGTACTTGCCAGACACAAAATAAGTTTTCAAAACTCCTTAGGCAGTGATTTATTTTTTCCATACAAAATAAATTAAGGAGATAAATATGGTAAAAAACAAATGAGACATCTCAACAAGAAATTGCCAAGAAGAAGCACAATTTTCTGCAGTGCACCTGTTCACATACCTTTACTACCATTTTTCTCTTTACCTTTTGACTTCTCCTTCTGGTGGCCCAATTTTATTTGGCTTTTGCACAAATTTCACAGCATCATAGTTGGCATTTTAGGCAATGCAATGTGTGTTGTTTATATGTGAATGTAATCTCTTCTAAGGTTTCATAGTTTTCATAAATGTGATGATGGGCTTGTTGCATACTCCTGGATGTATTTTCAAAAAGACTTTATAATTGATACCAATTCACAATTTCTTATGCCCTGTTTTTGTTCCTACCTTCTGTGGGTATCTGTTTCAGTTAAGGAGGTTGGAAGCACTATGGCCAAGGGTCTAAGTAACAACACCGTTACATAATATATGAAATCTGGGTGCCTGAGTCTAAATTGCTCAGAGAAGTTGTCTTAGCTAGGGTTTTCATTACTGTGAAGACACCATGATCATGGTAACTCTGATAAAGAGAACATTTAATTGGGGTGGCTTGCTTACATGCCCAAAGGTATCAATGCATGAATTTTGTTGACCATAGACCAAAACCAGAAAATAGATAAAACTTAATATATCTCCAAGTATGCATTATTATGAGAGCTGTTGTAATATTAGGAAATTCAGTAGAAGGGGAACGGGGAAAATAAAGAAATGTGGAAATATGGTCAATATTAGAAAACCATACATCTTTCATTCTTTGGTGCAGATTTTCATATAGCAAGTTAGAGATAAGGGTTCAAGTAATAGTAGTGATTTGACCAGGAATCATCACTTGGTTCTTGTCTAACCAAGAAAACTCCCTATGGTCATGGAATCCAGCATAATACTTTAAAGTCATGAACATGTATGGAACCTGGGCATACATCTTGAGGAGTTTGTCCTGATTGACTTATTAGTAACATAATTCTAGCTCATGACAGAAGTCTACAGTTATGGGAAGCGGTGACAGCAAATAGAGAAGAAGAAGAAAAAAAAAGAGTGTAGGTGAGGCACCAGGGCAAGTATCAGATAAATACATAGGAAGATTAACTGTAATTGAGAACAACATCTTTTCTTAGGAGCTAGAATTAAGCTGAGTAAGGAAAGAGAAACAAAGAAACATGGCCTTCGAAAGAAACTAGAACTTCACATATACAACCAATCACTTCATGTTCTCTTATAAAAGACATGTTCTCTATTAAAAGACACTGGGTTATTTCTAAGACCAAAGGAAATTGTTGTTAAGGTTTCAAGTAGAAGTGCGTCAATCAAAGGATTTTGACTATAATATTAGAAAAGGAATTGAATACTAATGCAAAATATTAATGGATTACAGATTAACACATCAACAATATAAGATTCACAATAAAATCCTTCTATGTCCTTGTTGAGGTATTTCCTGGGAAAATGATGAGGTTTCATTTTCAATCATTTTCTGCTACAGAAATGATAAGTAATTAACTGTTATTAGGACATGAATGGCTACCATAGGCTAGTTACTTTATTTTTCCATAGGACATAAACTAGGAGTTAATTCAACTAATTTTTAGAAGAGAGAGATAAAGTTGAAAGAGTTCCTATAACTTGAACATATGTTCATAACAATCAAGTAGGGGAGATAATGTGAATCCAAGCCAGCTTATTCCTGGATTTTGGGCCTTAAATATGGTAATATAAAATTTGAAAAACTCCAGGTAATTGAAGTTGGACAATCATCCATGTGTTCTGAACTGCTTGGAGAACAAATTGTGAGAAGCAGAGAAATCATTAGATTGTTTCAGATCTGACATTAACATTCTAGCATTTGGTAGGCTCAAAGCAAAGAGACTTCCTTAAGGTCACATATTACAGAGGCCACCCCATGTGCTTATGTTTCTTATCTGTCTTAAAGCACTGTACTCATGTGTTCAGTGTTAAAGTGCTTTCTCTAATCATTTCCCACTCCTTTCTACTCTCTATTGTTGGAATAAGTAATGTGCACCTAGACATAAAATAGCCAAGGAAATGTCTAGGAGCCTAGCTCATATCATCCTGTGGTACATTGATTTTATACAAGATTTATGGCATTGACCTGGTCTCAATGAAGAAACTAAATCCAATTCACTAAGGAATTACAAGCCTGTCCGATCAATAATCTATTCATCTCCTTCACTTTGCCATCTTTAGATTCTCCAAACTTGTCATGGGAAATTGAAAGCATTTTAAAACTATCATTATTCAGCCTCAGGAAAAGTCTTCAACATTTCCGAAGAGTTTCAATTGCCTTTGAGGAAATACTACCCTGCTTTGGGTAATAAAGCTTTCACTCTGGTCATCAGCCAAACACTGGGTCTGAACTCATTAATAGAAATACAGTGTCAGGATAGTGTAAGCTCACTATCACTGTATTTCCTGAACTATAAAAATTCACCATGGGATATAAGGTTTGATTCTGGGACCCTGGTTTTGGACTACCTAACAAAAACTGCAAAGTAGGTAATGAAAAGCAACTGAAGTAGTTGTCATGGGACATTTGTGCAATCATATGTTTGCTGTAATATTAATAGTTTTTTAATCAGACAGGCTATTGTAGAAACCTCTCTTTGTGTCCAACAAGAAGTCCTTAGACAAGTAACAGAAAGGCTGTGCTAACAGCAAGTATAGTGGGAATGAATAGATACAAGGAATCGTCAAAATTTTCAAGAAGAGCTCTTGTAATTCTTCTAACAGATTGTAAATATTTAATAGGTATAACATGTCCCATTCTACATAAACATATTTCATGCTGGGAGTGCAAAATAAGTATTTTCACAGGAAAAAAGTCCATCCTATGGGCAATCCGTTACCAAAGGATAGGATGTGATAAGAAGTGGAATTAAAATAAGAAGGGACATTTGTGCAATCATGACATAAACAGTGTAGGAAAAGACATTATCAATGGGAACATCACCCACAGTCTTTAAAACATTAGTAAGGGCATGTTCCAACTTGTCCCCCATTATCCTTGTATAATTTTAATTAGAAACCCAATACCATATAAATTTCTTTTTAAGAGGCAGGAATAGAGGGATCTCCTCTGACACATAAGGAGTTTTCTCATTGACTTTTTAGTGCTAAATGGAAAGAGATCGGGAGATCCTAGCTGGATCAAGAAAAGAGAGGGAGAACAAGGAATAGGAGACCATGGTAAATGAAGACCACATGAGAAAAGGAAGAAACAAAGAGCTAAAGAGGCCCACAGAAATCCACAAAGATACCCCAACAAAAGACTGCTGGCAATGGTCGAGAGACAGCCGGGACTGACCTACTCTGGTGATGGGATGGCCAAACACCCTAACAGTTGTGCCATAAAACCCACCCAAGGACTGAGGAATCTGAATGCAGACATCCACGGCTAGGCCCCGGGTAGAACGCTGGGAGTCTAATTAGTGAGAAAGAGGAGGGTTTATATGAGCGAGAATTGTTGAAACCAGGGTTGGATAAAGCACTGGGACAAATAACCAAATGAATGGAAACACATGAACTATGAACCAAAGGCTGAGGGGCCCCCAACTGGATCAGGCCCTCTGAATAGGTGAGACAGTCGATTGGCTTGATCTGTTTGGGAGGCATCTAGGCAGTGGTACCAGGTCCTGGGCTCCTTGCATGAGTTAGCTGTTTGAAACCTGGGACTTATGCAGGGACGCTTGGCTCAATCTGGGAGGAGGGGACTGGACCTGCCTGGACTGAGTCTATCAGGTAGATCCCAGTCCTCAGGGGAGACCTTGATCTGGAGAAGGTGGGAATAGGGGGTGGGCTGGGGGGAAGGGGAGGAGGGGCAGGAAGGGAGAGAACAAGGGAATCTGTGGCTATTATGTGGAACTGAATAGTATTGTAAAATAAATAAATAAATAAATAAATAAATAAATAAATAAATAAATAAAAGAAATGTAAGACATATCGACTGGGAAGAAATGCATAATTGTTCAGAAAGATGCTATCAATTTCTTTTGAAATTAATATTTTAATAAATTTTATTTAATTCAAAAATAAGAACAAAAAAAAATAAAGTTAAATGGACCCAGAGACTGTAATCTACATTATTAATTACAAACAGAGTAACTCTGAATATGTTAAATACAGTTGAAGTGGTTATTGAATCATTCTTCCCCTTTTTATTTTAGTACACCTGTAATTTCCATTTTCATAACCCTTTAAAGAATATTTGCTTGTGCTGAAATCTGCGTTACTATGTTGGGATTGGTCGGTTAGATTAGTCCATCCCAAGTATCCTCCATCCATCTGGCTAAAGATTATTTTTCCCCTTTGTCCAAACTATAGACCTTGGTGGATAAAGGCAGTCTTTTGTATGACAAGACAATATCTGGGTGTTTCCAATAATAGGGCTACCTCTTATTTCCCTGTCAAGGTGTATTTAATTTCTGTTTGCATAGGTTGAAAATAAAACAACAAAATTGTTAGCTGTAGGACAATCGTGATTCAAATTTCAACAGAAAAATACAAAATTATGTTAGACATAACTTTAGAAAGTTTTATGTTAATTGTAGTACGTAGCTATTCCAGCTTTGGTCTGGAAGTCCCAACCCCTATTGAGCCTTCAGTAACTATCACGCCTACAAGGCAGGGCCAAGAGAGGGCCCTGAAGACTGGAGATCCAGATGCACCATGCTCTCCTTTTTCCTGGACCTTGGATACTAGAGGTAGACCGAGAAGAGTTCTCCAAAGAACACCACCAGACTACGCTGCGTCTTTCGCAGAACCTGCAACCTACCTATCTCTTCATTTGTAAATTATGCCACTAAATAAATCTCTCTTTTAACTATGTGGAGTGGCCTTAATAATTTCACCAATAGTTAATGGTCCTTTTTCACCTTTTTGGGTTGGGCTCCTCTTTCATGGGTTGCTCAGGTGCCTTCTTGAGGTGTGAGTAATGAATACAGGCAGAAATTCCAGTGACTTTAACAGCAGTAGGAGCATGGAGAATCACAATGTATGAGACTTTCCATCTAGGTTCAAGCCAGTCAGTTTTGAAGCACAGAATAATATACCATCTCTGGGCTGCTGGAATGGGTGATCAGATGATTGGTACCCAACAGGTTCAGCAGGCTGGACCTGTGGGAGATTCTTATCCAAAGTTAATTGCAATCATTTTAAGGACTAAGAGATTGGAGTAGGGCAATCTGAAAACAGTCCAGCGTGTACTTGCTGGACCATGGGAGGTGGCTGCATGTAGACTATTTCATATAGGGTAAACTTTTATTAGTAGGCGGTACATCAGACTCTGAGAAGAGAATAAGGTAAGAAGTCAACCAAGTTACCACCAGTTTGAAGGGTATATTTAGTTAAAAATTTCTTTAAAGTTCTATTCATCCTCTCCATCTTTCCTGAGCTCTGAGGATGATACATCCAACGAAGTTTCCAATTTATATTAAGTGCCTTAGAGAGCAATTGAGATAACTTGGCCATGAAGGCTGAGTCATTGTCAGACCCCAGGATTATGGAGAGGCCAAATCTTCAAATAATTTTCATTATTAATTTCTTAGCTACCACTTGGGCCATTTCTGTTTGGGATGGAAAGGCCTCTAACCACACATGATGATATCAACAAAGACCATCAGATGTTTGTAGTTATACAGTCCTGGCTTGACTTCAGTAAAGTCCATTTGCCAAAATTCACTGATATTGTACGTTAACTCCTATTCCCTGGGTAAAGTATGCCCCTTGGGGAAAGGTTTTTGTTTTTGTCTTTCAGGAGATTGGAGGCTAAGGAATTTGAAGAACAAATGAGACATCTGAAGAAAAAAGCCAAATCATCTAGAAAAAAAATATCCCAAGAGAAAGAGTAAATTGGCCTACTGGTTTATCATCTATAAATTTTCATAAGTCTTCCTAAATGTTTGTATCTGCCCTTTTCTAAAGACACTTAACACAAATGGTCTTCTTGTAGTCCCAGTTCAATTAACAATTAAAGCTGGCTTTGGAGTTGGAGAATGGCTTTCTCCTTCTTTAAACCCAAGCATATTGTTAAAAGGAAAATGCAAAATCTCTGTATCATGCCAGAAGAAAAAGCCATCTTCTGATATGGGACAAAACATAACAAAAAAATTAAGGGACTAATCTATTGTCACTAATCTCAATTCTTTGAAACTTTTAATTTTCTTAAGGTATGAATTTTATATCAAAATTTATAATATAATATATATACATATATATTAAATTTTTGTTATGATATTAATGGTCATATAGATTACTAACTAATTCTGGAAAAAAGGCTTCAATTAGCTGCCTATACATGTTTTTATGTTTGAGACTCTATCAGTTTTCTGCAGGGAATCACAACCAGGTCTAACATCGAATTTGAAGTCTCCAGAAAGATAATGAGGCTCCACAATATGGACAATAATAATACCATTAAGCTGACAAACATCACCCATGGATAAGCTTTGGGCTACAAACTGCTCAGAACAATTTCAAAATGGGGAGCTGAGATGATCCAGATTCACAGACTACTTGAACAAGGACTTGAGATAAGCCCTGAACTTTGGCATTATACAGAGATTGGACAACAAATGATATTGCTAACTTTCCTAGAACTTGACAATTAACCCCCAATTTTTTTTTCAGTATCCCCTAAAGATGCCTTCACCCACAACCAGCAGGATGCAATTTTATGAACACTAGGTCCATATTCCCAAAGATGTGGTATGAGGCATGTAGTTTTTGCTCTTTCAATAGGTTTCAGGTCTGGGAAAATTTTCATTGTTTAGGAGGGTTGGTTTCAAGTTGTCATTGTTAATGGTTAGGAAAAGGACGAAGAAAAGGAGATTAGATTTAAAGTTCTTATTTGAAAAAAAAGATAGAATGATAGAATAGAGGGTTGATTATTGAATCTACTCTGAAGAGAAAAGGGAGGATATAAATAAAAAGGTAGACTAATGAATCTACTTTTAAAAGACAATTACTAGTTTTAAATACTTTACATTGGATTGGATTTTTACATATTGCATACAAATTATATATATTGAGATTGATATTGTTAGAAAATGCTATACGCATATTTCTAATCTTGTTCAAGATATTGTACTTATACAGTTCATTTAACAATGTAATGCAATTTGTTAATCCTTGAATGTTATTATTACCAACTATTAGAATATAAAGAAATGAAAGTTAGTAGGTAGACATTGTACAATTGAACTTGTAGTCATATTAGGTATGTTTTCAAGGCTAAGCAGAGGTATATTTTATATAGGCAGTTCATTTTCAAATCTTTCAGAGATCTACAGAATATGGCATTTAAAATGTTTTAATAACTTAGAATTTTTTTTAATGACTATGAGACATGTTGGCTCCTGGCAGCACCTATCTACTTCAAAGAATATGTGGACATTGAAGAAACTGCATATGGAGTTAACTTTCATTATGACAAAAGTTAGCCACTGGGCAACAAAATGCCCTTGTATTGACTGGTGACAGTGTGCTGTCCAAAATGGACAGACAGGACACAAAACAAAGTACTACCAATACTTACCAAGACAAGTGTGGTTGTGCCTTTAGCAACAGGTGTCCTCTGAGGCCAGGACAATATGGCACCATCACTGAAGCAGCCTTTGAAATCCGTAAAAGGTACAGTGCCCCTTTCTTTGATGGCAGCTCAACAGGTAATGGACCAATGGCTTCTGGTATGCAATGGAAAATTAGCTGAAACAGTTATTCTTGTAAGAGTAACTAGGTTGACAGAGTCTAACCACCATAGTAGACTGGGATTTAATAAGAGATGAATCTACCCACAAGCCAAGAAGAATGGACAGCCGAATTCCAAAAACATCAGCAATTTCCAGAATTTAAAATCCTGAATCATGACAGGACACTGGTGAAATTCAGGTTTATCTGGTACATGGACTACTCTTGCCGAATGTGAGGTCGAACTGTAGGCCTTCTGTACATCCTACTTAACAAGTGAGTCTGTCAGATACTCTAAGCCTATAGGCTGAAGATGATGCTCCAACATTGTGGAGAAACCCCAGGTGACTGCCCAGGATGCTGGCTGTTCTGTCAACTCACTTTTTTTTTTTTTTTTTTTTTTTTGGAAGTCGCTTGTTTGCACTTCCTATTTTATTAGGTAATATTAGTTCCTTCTTGGTTCTCTGAGGAAGTTGAAGATTAGATAGTTATAGTTATAATTAGTTGAAGATTAGATAGTTATAGTTTTTCTTCTTAAGAATTTCAGAAAAGAAACTCACTAAAGAGATGTAAAGTGTATAAATTTGAAAGATATTATAAGATAGTTCTCTGTTAGTAATAAAAGTTAGTACAAAAAGTAAATCAGGTACATTTTGGACTTATCAAAATAGGATAGACAATGGAATATTTTCTTTGAGTTTGTCAAATGCAAATGTACTAGACATTGTTGAAGTATTTATTGCTTGTACATATTATATATAGTTATTGTACTTATTGTATATAGTTTTTCTTAGATTAGTTATAACTTTTTTCTTTTTATTCAAATAAAAAGGAGAAATTTGATATTTTATTTTTGCTGAAATGTAATATATTATTTGTATGTTAATAAATAAAGTGTTCCTGGAGATCAGAGGTCACAGTGAACTATAAACAGAAGTCAGGCAGTGGTAGCAAACATCTTTAATCCTATCACATGGTAAACAGAGTCTGTGTGGTCAAGGACACAGCGAAGCATGGTGACAAATGCCTTTAATCCCAGTACCAACCCTAGAGACCTTGAGGTATGCATAAACAGGCAGTGATGAGGAAGTGATGTTGCTGGACTTAGAGCCAATGAGAAGGCAGAACAGGTAGGCAATAAAAACACAGGTTAGACAAGAAGAAGCTCACTCTTGGGAATCTATGACGAGGTGGTAAGCTAAGTCATGGCTATTCCCGATTTCTCTGATCTCTTCAGCTATTACCCCTGTATCTGGCTCTGTGTTTCTTATTTAATGAGACTGTTTAGAAATTCATCTACAATGCCCTTCTTTACATTTATCTGGGCACAGGTCATGCAGCAGTTGAAGTGCTTTAAAGTTTTTCTCAGTGTCCAGGTAGCCAGACTTGAGGGGAGATGAGTTCTGAGATCTTCTTATGTGACAGCTGAAGAGTGTGACACAAGGCAGTTAGCCAGTTTGGGCCTAATACCATTGACATGCAGATTCTTCCTTCAGGCATAATCCACCATCCATTGCACTTCTCCTGAGGTCCCAAGTCATAATATAACTTGATTTCTTCTGAATCATATTCAAGAATATCTTCATCAAGGCAGAGCAGGACTCAGGGAGAGCAGTTAGTTCCAGAACAGTCTGTGGTTTGGGTTCTGCAAGAACAGCCTCTTGGCAACTTGATCTGCAACATTGTTACCTTGAGTTTGGGGGCTTTTGTCTTTTTGATGTTCTGGCCAGAGAGTAATGGCTAGGTCAGTTGGTAGCCAGATGGCCTCTAGCAATTGGACAGTTTTATATTTATTTTTAATAGCCCTTCCCTCTGAGGTGAGTAAGCCCCTCTTTTTACATATCTGTCCATGATCTTGAGTTGTGGAATAGCATATTTGCTGTCTGCATAGATGTTCATCCTTTTTCCTTCAGCTCATCTTAAAGTCTGTGTTCAGAGCAACTATTTCTGCTCTCTGGGAAGATGTGAGCCTGGGCAAGGCTTATACCCAAATGTCCCCCTTCTGACCTGTAACCACTACCATCCCCACATACCTGGTTACTTCCTGAATGAAGCTGCTGCCATTCTTATAGAAATCTGCATCTCTGGTAGTGAAAAGAACATCTTTCAGGTCAAGTCACCTACCTTGGATTATGTTCAGCATCTCCAGGCTGTCAGGGATGTGTTCCCTAAAGTTGTCATCCAACAGCAGGGTTGCGGGGTTAATGGCCAAGTGTCTATAAAAATCAGTGTGTCCTTATCTAAAAGAAGGGCTTGTACTGGGTTATATGGACAGTAGACATCCACCGGCTCATGGCATCTTTTAGCAGGGCTTCCACAGAGTGTGGAGTGTTACAGTTAGAATCTGTTCCACCATGACCTTTACAGTTTCTTTTACAAGAATTGCATTGGCTGTGATGGTTCTTAAAAAGCTCTTGGCCTTTTCCAGGGACCCAGGGTCCCAGTTAGGACTCCCTTGGAAATGCCCTTTCTTTCATGGATGTAAAGATGAAAGGGCTTGGAGATATCAGGGAAAGTTTTTTCTGGGGGCCTATACCAGGGCCTCTTTTAAGTTGTTAAAGGCTTGTTCGTGTTCCTCAGTGCATTCCATTGAGGTGTTGTTCCTAGCCATAGCAGAGTACAAGTGTTTGGCAATTTCACCAAACCCCAATATCTAAAGATGGCAATATCCAACAGCATTCAGAAATTACCTAACTTTTTTCTTGGTGGTTGGAGTTGGGATTTGCAAATGGCTGCTGTGTGGGTCTGAGACAACAGCCCTTTTCTTCTTCTAATCTCATATCTCAAGTAAATATTGTGGGGTGAGCAAATTTGTCCTTTTTTTTTTTTATAGAAATTCTATATCCTAACTGAGTTAGAGTTTCTAAAAGGTCTCTGGTGGTTCTCAAGCAGTCTTCCTCATCTTTAGCAGCCAGTAATAAATAATCATCTACATATTGTAGCAAGGTTACTTCAGAGTATTTACTACAGAAGAGACTTAAATCTTGGTGAGTGCTTCATTGAAGGTGGTAGGAGAGTTTTTAAACCCTTGAGGAAGTTTGTCCTGGTTAGTTGTCCTGATATCCGTTTAGGGTCAAGCCATTCAAACGCAAAAATGGACTGACTTAATTTTGACAGAAGGATGAAGAAGAATGCATCTTTTATGTCCAGTACAATGTAAACTTTATGCTTTGGTTGTAATAAACTGAGCAATGTATAAGGCTTTGGAACAGTTTGGTAACTGGTTTCTACCCTCATGTTCACTCCCCTCAAGTCTTGTACTACTCTAAAGTCTTGAGTTCCAGGATTTTGGACAGGCTGACTGGCAAGAAATAAGTATGCTTGCTTCAAGGAGATGCCTAATGTGAATATTAAGCCATTTCCTGGATTCTGAACTGATGGAGTGCTGCTTGACTCAAATGGGCATTGTCCCAGATGTTAAATGCACTATGATGGGTGGTACATGTTTTAGTAGCAGGATTGTCCTCTTCCCAAACTGTAGGACTCTCTGGTATCAGCAACATTTTCCATTCTCCTTCCAGGGAATTGGTTGAATTTTTGAGAAGCAGATATTCCTTACTTATTGGACAGGTTATACTCAAAGCCTTACCAAGTCTTCCCAATTCCAACCTAGGAGACTCCCCTGAGAATGATATTGTTGCCTGAAGCTTCTTCAAGTGTCCTGCCCTAGTAAAAGGTAGGGGTATCCAGAGTTAACAATTTAAAAAAAATGAGCCACAGTTCCTTGTCCTAGACTAACACTCCAGTCAGTGGTCCATTTGTACTCTTTGACATCCCCTGTTGCCCCCTGTACTTCCATTGTTTGGTTGGTAAGGGGTCCCAGGGGCTCTTGTAATACTGAATGAGTAGTCCCTGTACCCAGAAGAAATTTTACAGGTTTCCCCTCTATGGTGAAGGTCACCATATGCTCCTGGGGGCCTAGTTCAAAGGAGCCTCAGCCTTGCCAATCCTTTATAGTTAGGGTTGGCTTGGGTTTGGGTGAGCCTACCTATTTCAAGAATGTACATTCCATTTCCTAATGACCCACTTCTTTGCAGTTGGCACATTTGTCCTTTTGTGAAGGTCTCCTCTTTTTGTTGTGCTGTGAATGGGAAGAGTTGAGAGATGTTAGGACTTGTAGTACAGCCACAGTGAAATGCTGTATCGTCTTTATCAGAAGGTCTTCTTTACTGTCTCTGCCATCAAACACTTTCTGGGCTATCTCTATTAGTTCTGACCTGTTTGTTCCTGCAAACCCATTCTTTTTTTTTATCTTTTTTTATGTATTTCAGGGGACAATTGAGTGGCAAAGCCCAGGTTAATCACCTTGAGATTTGCCAGGTCCTCTGGGTCTATAGGAGTATGTAACCAATAGGTATCCAGGAGGCGCTCCAGCTAAATTAAAGGCAATTCATCTGGGCCCTGTTTCACATCTCTTAACTCAGAGAGGTAAGTGGGCTTCCAGGCTGCCCATTTCATCCCTTGTAGCAGAACCTGGTGGTATTCACTGAGTGATCTCCTACCTCTCTATGAGTTGTAGTCCCATTGGGGTTTCCTTCTTGGCAGAGCTTGGTCAATAACCTCTACCCTCTGGTCATTAGCCATTGAGCTATTCTGGGGAGTGCCTCAGTTGCTTTCATGAAAATCCCTTCCCCTTCTTTGGTAGTGAAGAGAGAATGGAGAATCTTCTGATTGTCCCACATGGGGAGATGCCAGGGTCCAGCCTAGGCTCAGGTTCAAGTCCTGAGATGGGGGTAGAGGGATTGGTGCAGGGAGAAATCTGACCACCAGGTGAATTGTACTCAAGTGGCTCTAAATAGCTGGATTCACCTTTATTTACACTTTAACAGAGTTGTTTTTTTTTTTTTTTCCTGCCAGGTGTATATGAACAGCATTGTTATTTGTTCCTATTTTTAACTTTTAAGAAATACATCGTATTTTAAGAGCTACATCATGATTTTAAAAGCCCCCATTGTTCCCCTTTATGGTTCTCCGAATACATTTTCACATCCTATACCTCACCTTATTCTAGACATAGAGTTCAGCAATTTTGCAGGCTTAACTAAATATCAAGCCAGACACTTCCTGCTCTTGAGAAGTTATGTCAGCTGGAAGCTACTTGCAGTAACAAAGTTAAAAAGTAGTAGACATGGGTACAAGGCTTTTAGAACAACAGTATTCAAACCCAAATAAGTCTGTAGGATACTTCTTTATACAGTTTTCCTACAAGAAGATCACATGTTTCGGTGTCTCTGTAAAAGACAGACTTTGACAAAGCACTTTTTTCCCATCTCACTATATACCATATTTCTTCCACCAATAGATGCTCCTATGTATAGTAAAGATGGATATCTCCATCCCATATTTTTACTTGCCTTTTTTTCCCATTTGATTATACTAGATCCTATCATTGATTCTGTATGTTTTGTGTCCAGGGAACTTACTTGTCAACAATTGACACCATGTGTATTCCTGCAGCTAGTGTTTTCCTGGTCCTTCCTGGTCCATGCTCAGGACAAATCTCTCTCACCTGCCAGTCCCTCAGGTGCTCAGACCCAACCAAGTAAACACCTAGAGAGTTATATTGCTTTCAAACTGTATGGCTGCAGCAGGCTTCTTGTTATCTAGTTCTTATATCTTTTTATTTTTATTTTTATTTTTCATTTTTTGGTTTTTTGAGACAGGGTTTCTCTGTGTAGCTTTGCACCTTTCTTGGAACTCACTTTGGAGACCAGGCTGGCCTTGAACTCACAGAGATCCACCTGCCTCTGCCTCCTGAGTGCTGAGATTAAAGGTGTGCACCACCACCACCTGGCATTAGTTCTTATATCTTAAATTAAACAATTTCTATTAATCTATAAGTTGCCACGTAGTTCGTGGCTTACCAGTATCTTAATATGTTGTTTCTCCTCACGGCGGATGGCAGTATCTCTCTGATTCAGCCTTCCACCTCTCAGAATTCTCTTCTCTCCTTGTCTTGCCTATACTTCCTGCCTGGCAACTCTCCAATCAGTGTTTTATTTATTAACCAATAAAAGCAACACATTGAACATACAGAACATCCCACAGCATATTCCTGAGGCATATTCCCTACTTTGTGTATGCATGCCTTACTCTCCCATCCAGAACTGTGAGTCATGGTTAATGTTCCAAGTGTTATTTTCTTGTATATACCTAAGAGTCTCTATTGAGTCAGCAAAGTTCCAAGGATTAGGAGTTGTACTTAGTAGTTCCAGATAAATGATTTGAGAAGCATTAGCCCCTGCTGAATTTTTGGGGAAAATATTTGAGAAAGAACAGAATTTCTAGAGAAAATTACAGCTGTTGCATGTGTGACTGACAAAGTAAAACTAAAACTACCCAAAGAATCTCCAGTATAATGAGAGAGAAACGAGCCTTCAAGCTGCAGGAATTCTGCAAATTCCTATCTTGTCCAATGGTCTACTGGTCCTTGCCAAGTGAGAGTTCATTTCCACAGGTACATTGCCCTGAGGAAACCCATTGGACAGGTTGCTATATTCTGATCTGAGATTAGGCTACATGACTCCTGAGAGGAAGATGATTCAGAAAGATAGAATCAATTATAAAAATTAAGGAATTGGGGCTAATGCTAAAAGGAGGGGTCTGGTTCTTCCAGTTGTAGTGATCTGTGGTGGAAAAAGGGACATAAGGAAACAAAAGTAAGAAAGTGAGGACTGAAGAAGGTGCCTCCTGAGAACCAAAATCAGAGAAGTCCCTAAGGCCACATGGAACTGCCTGGTGGGTGTGAGGAGGGGAAAAGACAAAGGGAGGTAGGGAAGAGCTTGGTAGGGGAGAAGATAGGTAGGGGTAGTGAAGAAGTAGGTGGTTGGGTAGGGGTAGGCACAGACAATGGGGCAGAGTGAGGCCTTGGTGGTGGGGACCGGTGGCAAAGGTGGAAGTTGAGGTGAGGAGGAGAAAAGAGGGTAAAGATGGTTATACAGAGGGAGAAGGGGTTCTTCCTCCTGTGGGTCCTGCAGAATGGTCTTCAGAGGAAGATCATTGGTCTCTGCTATAGGTGCTTGAAAGGTCCATTTGCTGACAACCATAGCTTGGCCACCTTGACTGTTGCAGATCATCCAGGGGAGTGGATTGGAAGTAGCTTCAGCCCAAAGCAAGATGTATGCAATTGGATCAGGCTGACTGGGCTTACAGAGGGTGACATTAACCACTGCACAGGCTATCTGAGAATCAAAAGTACTCTGGAAAGGCTGGTCAATCCCAAATGTAGGACATTCACTTTCACAGAATGTTTGATGGCAACTCTTGGTGATAGGATAATCATAATCCTCCTTAAATATAGGGGGTCAAGTTCTTCATACTTAACGTTATTACAATGGCTATTAGATTTGAACATGTACCAGAATCACACAGAAGACTTATTAAAACAGAGTTTTGTGTCACATTCTACATTTTCTGATTCAATAGTTTGCAGTGGGTACTAAAATCTTATAATTCTACTGAGTTCCAATTAGATGTCGAGATTTCTCTTTATCATGTCATGATTTAAGATTATAGAGCTCCTAAACTCTATTTGGTAAGAAGGCACTATGACATCTTTGAGGATTGCAGTGTTAACCAATAGCATCCTTGGTGAATTTCATCATTCTTTCTTTAAAGAATATGAACTATGCTTAATAAGCTCTTTAGCAAGATTACTATTGTATACTTATTAGATGCTAGTAACAGCTCTTACACATCATTTCAGTTATTACAATAAAAATGATACAATTGCCATCATGCAGTCAAATTAAAAACTATTAAATTAAAGACTACTTCTCAGTTACTTTTCTTGGTGTTAGGAGCAAATACTCTGACAAAAGCACATAAGAAAGAGAAGGCTTATTTAATCTCACAGTTGGGTGTCATAGTCCATGACAGTGAACTGACAGTAGAATAGACCATTTTAAAGCAACTGTCCATGTTATATTTATTCTATTACAGGGATATATTAGAGCATGTTGAAATCCATAGGGTTCTAGCAAATGTAAGCCAATTTCTGTACCTTAAACTTTTTCATGATGTGATTTTTGATAAAGAAATATGAGCTACATCAGTACACTTTGTATTCTCCCTAAAGAAGTTTACTAAAAGGTCTTACTAAAAGGATTCTGTTGGCCTACTTAAATATTCCTTTACCTTTTTTTTTTTAAAAAAAAATTATACCAGTACCACATATGTGAGAAGATACCACAAGATGTGAGCATATAGCTAGGTAGGATTGTGGCTCATTCCTACATAAAATCACAGTACCTGAAGGGCAAAGGTAAGGACATGAAAAGTTCAAAATTTTCCTAGGATTCATTTCAAACTAAAAGAAGCCTGGGTTACACACAAGACTCTGTATCAAAACAAAATCAATAATTAAATATAGATAGCATGAACGTGAAAATGATCTCAGCAATTTAAAATGCAGTAATTATATGAAACTGTAAATTTGGACTTCAGTATGATAGATTGCTATTAACTTACCCTGAGAAGGAGTTGAAAAAGAGATATGCAGAAAAATTGTAAATGTTCTCTTCTCTGTTCCCTATTTTTTGTTTTATATAAAACATATATTCATAGTATAAATAATTAAATTATCAAATTTGGATAAATTAAAGCTATGGAGGGAGCTTAGATAACATCTTGAGAGTGGTATTAAAATAAAAAAATCTACTCTTCTATGATTCTACTGTCTGAATTTTCAGAAATGTATCATAAGACCAACTAAATGAAGGCTGCTATCTGAAGAACATGATAGGAAAAACAGACCAGTTGTTAGCTAATGAGTAGGCATGAGGTGGGATTGGGATGTGCAGCCACAGTAACAGTTAAGCGGAGGGTTTAATGACTCATACCTCTTAGAGTAGCAGTTGGTTTTGAGTAAATGTTTGTTTGAAAAAGTATGTTCCTCCTTAAATACAACTGAGAGATCAAAAATGGACGTCCCATATATGTTCCTCATAATGTTGTGACCTCATTATACTACATACCTTTATACTGGTCCTTGCAGAAATCTTTCAAAGATGGTATCAATGCCTTTCTTTTAAACAAGAAAATCAAACTTCAAGGCTATAATGTGATTTACCCAATATTAGATAATTATCACCAGAAACAAAACCTAAGCCAAAGGCTTCTCATTCTATGATTTTGTTTGAGCCACCATAAATTCTCTTTGAGAAATATCACTAGGCAACACATTCTTTCCCATGTGTCTGAGATATCCCTACTCTCCAAAAAAGTCACTGATGTAGGTGAGATTATAATAGTGTGTGTTTCTCGCTATACAGTCAGCCTGAGACAAGGATACATAGTTATCCACTACCTCTAGAAATTTCTTGATATCAGGAATTTTAATAGTGCCTTCAGTACATCAAAAGACATATACAAGACATTGGCTAATCTGGAAGTTGCAGGATGATTCAAGAGTATGAAGAATATCATATTTACTGAGTGTTCTTTACCCTAGGCCAATGTCACATTTATATCAAGGATCTTGGATGGTCTTCAGGACAAGTCTACAAAATATGCTTTGCCACTGTCTCTACAAACAAAGAGAGTAATTTTCTGTGTAGTGGTATGATGTACATCATATAGAGACCAGATCATAGTAGGGTAGTCACCTGATAGCTGTCACAGCCAGAACTCAAACCCAAGTTTGTAGATTCTAACTCTTACAACTATTTTCAATATTCCATAGAATGAAAAGGCATTTTATTACCTCCTGTTTATTCCATCTTTTGTAGTACAGAGATGGGTTTTTGACCCATCAAACCTGTGAGATGAAGATTTTGGGTCCCCAGTTATCATGTCCAATGACAAAGAAATATATGTATTTAAGGCAAAGTTTGATATAATTTCCTTAATCATGTATTAGGATAATAATTTTATTTCCTTCACCTGGTCATTAAAAGTGTAAAATAACTTACCCTGTTCAATGAAAGATACACACTAAATAAAAGATTATAATGTGTTTTGTTAATACTCAAGCAGTGAAGAATACCTATGCAAATTCAAAATTATATGAAATTCATTTTAAAATTTATATAAATTACTAAACATATTCAATGCTGGGATCTTAGAGGTGGGCTATATGGGATACATTTTAATTTGATTGAAACATTTTTGACCTTCTTCAGGGAGCTATTATTCCCCTATTTAGGCAAAGATAATGAACCTTAAATATAGAAAATTATTTGTTAACATAATGTTTTATTATAAACTATCTACTGCATGGGTATATGATATTGGTGTTTACTTTAGAAAGGTCACAAGACTTAAAAGCTGAGACCTTTCTTGAGCACAAGAATGTATGATTATGTATAAGAACATTCCACATACAGACATTGTATTTAATGTTTCTTTTCCTAATTTTATCATTTACTCTCATTTCTTTATATAAATGAAAAAGACTTAATACTTTCTAAGCAACTAACAATAGCAAGAGATGTCTGCAATATATTTAATCATTATTGTAGGGAAATGGGCTCTTTCTGAATTTTAAATATTACACAAGGCCCAAATACTTTAAAGAACTTAGTAAAAATATATAGTAAATGACTACTAGATTTCATTTTTTTCCCTAAAAGTCTTTGCCCTTCATACTGGTGACATCTCTTAGAATTTTTCATATGATACACTTTCTTGGGCTTAATATACTGCATCTCTTTTGTTTTGTTTCTGCCTCTCAGGAATCCTTAGTTATTCCACACTAGTCATGTCAAGAGAAGAAAATTTTTCTGCAAAATGAGATCTCTCTCTTTTTTTTCTATCATATTCTCATATCTACATTAATATACTAATATATGTCATAAACTTATATACATTTATCTCATATGCATGTTTACATATCATACATGCATAAGAAATAAGAGAGAGCACCCTTTCATTGATCTTATCCTACCTCTTTCATTTTTAACTAGTGATATTTTGAAAGACAGGCCTGTTGTGTAGGCTGTTGTGATCACGCACTGGGACATATGGGGGAGAAAAACATCTCTACTAAGCATGGAACAATTGGAAATATATGTTAGCACATTTTGAGCATCACAGAAAGACTGTCATCCATAATGCTCCATATGTCTCAAGTTTGACGCCCACCTCCCCAGACATCATCAGGACTGAATTCATGTTGCAATGTGGGACAGCTTGAATCATGTATAGCTCATGTGTCAACATTTTACTGTGAAAGATTATCTAAGTTTTGGACCTTTCCAGTTGAAATTCCTGTAAAGCAACAGTTCTTCTTACTGACATATATTAGTTACCCACAGAAATTGCTCCAGAAAAACAAAATTTTGTGTTTTTGTCAATTTTTAAATTTCCTATTTCTCATTTTTATTAATTTTCTCATTTGATGATTTTAAACATGTGTATAATGCATTCTGATTCTTCTCTTCTCATCCTCCACACACTTGACAATCTCTTCACTTCTATAGAAATATCTTTCTTATATTCATGTCTTTTGACTGAATTTTGTTACCCACTGAGTTTAACCAGGGCTTCTTTTGTTATCATGGGTTTAGAAACATCCACTGGATCCTGGTGAACTTACCTGTGGGTATACAACTAAAGACAATGACTTCCTTCTCCTAGGATCTATAAATAGTCAATAAATCAGTAGAGAATGGTAGGACCCCAAGAGCATCCCTTCATCTGTGACTAATGGTTGACAAGACCTATTTTGGCCAAGACTAGTACATATGACCAAGTTAATGATTGCAAGGTTTGTGGCATGTCTGCAAGATGGAATTTCACAGTGCTTCTCCCTATCTTCAGGCTTTTGCATTAATTTCAATCATCATTTCACCAGTCATCCTTCACCTTTACACAGAGTTGTCTAAATGTCTTCTTCGAGGCTATATTCTCAGCTGACCCTTATTCTCCAAATTTGAGTATCTATGTGTTTTGCATATACCTCTCTTTACTGCAAAGAGAAACATTTCCAATTAAGTCTGAGAGTCATATCTGTTTAAGTATACAACCACATTTAGAAGGCAATTTGATAATATGTCAGTTTAACTAACAGCACCTAAATTCCCTACCAAAGCCTCTGACTTCCCTAATCATGTGTGTCTGATTGGGCTCACAATATCAGGTACAGCTCTATCCTATTGATATCAAAATATGTAGAGTTCACAGCTGAGTAAAATTGTCATTTCTTTTCTCCCTAAGTAATTCATATAGTGACTTCCTACCCTATGAAAATTAGCCACAAGGAGTGTGTGTGTGTGTGGGGGGGGGGAGTTTATACCTAAGATCCAGCTTGATTTCTCTGTATATTATAACCAAATGTATGATGTCTAAACCAATAAGGTCTTATAATCTATTGCGCTGAGCAAACAAAAAAGTATATATACACCCCATCTCCTTTCTCACCCAAGTTCTGGACACCCTCTGCTTTTTGTCCTTGGATAGGAGAGCCATCAAAATTTTTTGCCTCGTTTTTGGGGCCCCTCTCCTTTCTTGCCCTAGTTCTGGGCCCTCTGGCAATGATGATGCAGACTTTTAATCTCAGGCTTGTGGGGTTAAGCCCCACATTGGGTGCCAGATAAAGTGAGAAATCCATGGAATCTGTTTAAATGGCAAATAATTTGTTAAGGGGAAAAACTCATTGTACAGAACAGAATTGGCACAGGTTCTGGAATGCTGTTCCTGGCACCTGGATCAGTCCCACATCCAAATCCCATGAGGGTGCAAAGAGCATGATGCCTATGTACATCCCAGGACTTAAGGGTCACTGATAGGCTACAACACAGGTGCATGTATTTTAAGGTCATAGACAGGTGGATCAATTGCCTGCTGCATCTGCTGCATCTGTAGGTGCTATACTTCAAGGTTATAGACAGAACACCTACCCACTACATACATGAGCCTGCACTGTGTTGGAGGTCACTGGGCCTCTATGAGCATCAACTCATCAGGAGCTATCTCACATCTGGCTTGAGGGTTTTGTTTAGGTTATTGTTAGACTGCTTCCTGCTAAATTAGGATGTTGAAGTTCTTGGAACAATCTTGATCTTCTTCCTCAGAATGTAACCAGGTTCTGAAGATCTCTGGCTTTGTCGATAGGAACTGGTAATCCTGTAATATTAACTGGTTTAGTTAGAATTTTTTTGCATCTGTTGTTGAAGAAAACTAGCCAAGAGTTTTATGAGGCAGGGCGCAATTAGTGGGGCTAAAAAGAAGGAAGAAAAATGAGGATAAGATGGTTAGCATCCATTTCCATATCTGAAGACTATTGATCCACTGTCTAGAAGTATCAAGATGATTCTGAGTTTGAAGATCCATTTGGGGTTGTTGGATCTTATCTTTCAATACCCCTGATTGATTGACATAAAAGCAACATCTTCCCCAAGAAAGAGGCAAAGACCACCTCTTTCTACTGTTAAATCTACTACAGTGGCCAGTGAGTCTATTTGTTCCTGAAGAGTAAGGACAGTCTGAGTTACCTGTTGGAAATCCTAGATGAACTGTAAGGAAAGCTGATAGTAAATAGCTAGAGAAGTAGTCAGTCCTGCTGTTCCAGTGGCTATACCTGCAGTTATGCCCAGGGCTGCTGGAAAGGGTATTACTTGGATGACTCATTTAACATTCCTTGCAGTTATGAATGGGCAATGGGAATTGCCAAGGGTTCTTTACCAGGTTCCACCCCTAGGAAAACACTTTTAAGAAACAGAATACCATGGCAAAAGTCCCAGACCATGTAACAGGTAAACAGTGATAAACTTGAGTACCACAGAGAATAAAGGCATTGTGAATTTTTGGACATACAGACTGGGTGATAGTACCAAGGGTAATGGTATTATTGTAGTCTGAAGAATCCAGAGTACCCACAAAGTGTATTCCTGAGGAGTTAAAGCAGTCTATATGCTAAAGAGATGAATTTAGAGAGATAAACGGTAGCAACGACATTTGGCTTGGAGCCATTAACAAGTGGTAAGGTAAGAGAATATAATAGGACAATGGATGAGGCCACAAATAGTGGGTGAGCATTTGACCCTAGGGGGACACATAACCAGCATTTTCCAAAATGGTCAGTCTGGGCATCATTCAATAGCTGATATGCAGTAGTTAGGTTCTGAATCAAGAGATGGTGTGACAAGGAGGTGGGATCAAAAAGGGGTGAAGTTAAGGATGTAAGAGCCTTTGAGGAACTTGGGCAACTTCTACTATATCTATTCCTAGGGTTGGAGAGGGTGGAATGTGTGCCCTCTATATTTGAGCATATCTGGTGGGTAAGTTTGATAGATGCCTTATTTGTGTAAAGCTTCCCAATGATTCCCATTTTCTAGTTGGAGTGCCATGGGTCCTTAATCAGAATGTAAAAGATTCCCCATTCTTTATAATAGGCAGAGTGTTTTCCTGCATATGTATTATGTTTCCAGCAGTCTCCAGACCCTTCCACATGAGTGGTCTGGTTGAACTGCTGGGCATATATCTCCTGAACCTTAAATCTCCAAATATAGAGTTTGATAGTAATTTCAGTGAATGCGAAGAAGTAGAAGGAGAAGAAGCAGGGAATGACCTGATAGGGTGGGGCATGAACCTTGAAAGGTTGATGAGGTCTCATTATTCTGAGACCAGAGGTAGGCTGGGAGTCTGTATATAGTTTTGGGAATTGTCTGTGTAATTGTCAAGACAGGTTAGAACTATCAATTCAGCCTGCTGATTTGTGCTATAGGCTGGAAGAACTTGTGTTTTGACCACTATGGTGTCTGAGATGATTGCATATCCTACTTTATGTACTCCTTTATCTAGGAAAGAGCTGCCATCTGTATACCATGTGTAAGTGGCCTGATGTAGTGCTCCTTCCTATATATGTATAAAATAAGGTAATAACTCTCCTAGGATTTTGATGCGTGAGTGTGATGGAGCGTATGCCAGGACCGGTTGGAAGAGAAGATCTGACATGTTAAGATGTGGATATGGTTGAAAGTCCGTGTTGTGTCCTCTACCAATGCCACCTGAAGGGAGAGAACTTGAGGAGGTAATGTTTGAAGGCCTTTTTATGTTAAAAGGTGTGACAGATGGTGAGGAGAAATACTGTAATGGGTGACCCAAATGTTGGCTTCATAAGGAGATGCTTTCTGCCTGGGGTCTCAGGATCCAGGTTGGTACATTGCGAGAAGGCCTTTGTAAAGTGCTTGAGAAATTGAGATTAATTTTGATTTTTTTTTCCTGGATGACATCGTGGACTTTTTTTTTTTTTTATAATTACTGCCTTAAGGGCAGCTCTGTGAAGATCAGAAAGGAGGCAAGTTACAAATCTATTCCTAGCTACGGTGTCTCCTGGGGTATTGTAATCCTATTTAGGCCCCTAGTCTGGGACTGCCCTCGCCCCCACTGGGTAGGTATTATCCATTTGATGCAGTTCATCTGCATGGTCCTCAACCTGATCCCAGACTCACCTATGCTATTCTGGGAGGAGACTGTTGATAAGGATCATATAAACATCATGAAAGGTAAGGTCATAGCATTGAGTAATGTACTGGAATTTTTTAATAAAAGTGGAAGGATTGGCAGTATAGAATCCTAACCTTTTTTCTATTTGGGAGAGCTCAGATAGTGAGAAGGGGACATTTACCCTAACTAAACCATCCACCTCAGCAACCTTTTGCAAAGGAGTGAGTAGCAGGAGGACTTGGGGCTGTCATTGAGTTGAAAGTGGGTGCCAGGGAGAGTTGACCTGGTGAATGACCTGTTTCTGAGGAGGGAGAAAGGGAAACTGAAGGGACTGGAAGAGAGGAAGCTGTGGGCTTTGGCTTTGATCTATAAGGGGGAGGCTCATTAGCTGGAACAAAAGAAATTGAATCATCCTGTTCTGATCTCATAGCTAACAAGAGCTAGGTGGGAGAATTGGAGGCACAGAGGGGAGGCTTGGAGCAAAGGTAAGAGAAGGCTTTACCATATAGGGTCTCTTTCCATTTCCCCAATCTCTCACAATAGTTGTTAAGGTCCTTCATAATATTTGGATCTAGTGTGCCATTATGTGGCCATTTAGATTGATTATATAAAGAGAATGAGGCCAAACTTTATTGCACAGATGAACAAGTTTAGGGCCTTTCAAATCAGGTGCCAGCTGTAAAGGCTTGAGATTTTCTAGGACGCATCCCAAGGAGATATGGGAGGGTATGGAGTGCAGAGTTATTATGGATGAGAGGTGAGGGAAATAGTCACTGCAGCCTGTAGTCATTGGCATCTCCTGGACTCAGGGACGACTGAACAAGGGGCCAAGCTGTTCAGAGGGTCATCACCCAACTCAACGGGGATCCAGCTTAGCCTGGCTAAGCCAATGGAGAGACTTTGGTGCCTGGTACCAGGGTTTCTGTAGAAGCGACAAGGTGAGAGCTCTAGGGGCAATGACTCATCCAGAGGAAAGAGCTGAAAAGGGGAGACTTTTGTGGTTCCTTTTGTGAGAAGATGAGAAAGCACAGAAAGGGATGCTTAAAACTGCCTGATTGAAGCTCTAAGCGGGGGTGTGGTCAGGTGAAGAGGGCCATCTCTAGCCTAAAAGACTGTGGCTGGGGGTACCTCCACTCCCAAGAGTATTAGGGAGTGCCTGACACTCAATGGTTACTTCCTCAGACCCAGGGAAACGTTTACACTGACCAAAAGTGGAACTCAGATAATTGACAATGTTGGATGGAATGCTGAGCAATCTGTGAGTCGGAAGTTTAGTCTGTTGCAGATGAGACTGGAGATAAGGGATACAGTCCTAGTGTGGCTCAGACCACAAACAGAGAAGACAGAGACCAAGGGAGTCTATCCTGGGTTTCATAACCAACAATGTAAGTAAATTTGTTGCAACTCTGTGGGTTTGGTCCCAGGTTTTGGCACCAAAATGTGAGTTTTGCAACTCTGGTGACAGGTATCCTGACTACTTGGGGAGTGAGTCAGGCAACACCTTGAGCTGCTTATGACAGCTCTGACAGCTGGAACTGCAAAAGAGACAGCACAGCCCTGGAGGGTGTGGTATCCTGGATACTTCAAGCTGCTCAGGATAGCTAAGCCCTGGAAGGGAAGTTTTTCTGACTGCTTGGGAGATTTGGGCCTGGAACTGCTACAACAGGGAAGGGTATCCTGACTATTTGGGAGATTCAGGCTATACCTGGTGTGATGGGGGATGGTTTCCCCATAGGATATAGCAATCCTTGTCCTCTCCTAGAGAGCCACTACAGCTGAGCTTTGCTCAGTCCCCACTTAAGAACTCAGCTTCTCTAGCCTAAGATATTGCTTCTTTTGCTTCATTCTGCAAAAAGGGAAACCCATGCAGAAATGGAGCAATCTTCTCTGGCTCCAGAGAAAAGTGTTACTTTTTCAGCTCTCTCTTGCTCTGTCCACTGAGGGATATCTCAGCAAGGATCTTCTCTACACCACTGAATGAAGATCTTCACACCCAAAACTCTTTTGAGAAAGAGATTTATTTGGAAAGGAGGAGGCCAGGAGAGTAGCAGCCTCTGCCAGGGTGGAGAGAACAGCCCACAACTGAACAGGCAGGGCAGTTTATATAAGATGTCTTGGGGGTGGAGTCAACCAGTGATTGGTAGTTGTTTTTTTTTTTTTTTTTTTTTTTTTTTTTTCTGTCCAGGGATTGGCCAGTTTTGTGGGTTAGGGGCAGAGATGGCTCTGATTTGATTCAAACTGTGGTTCTGTCACTGGCCTTATCTGAGCCATCTTTCCCTAGTTCTGAGCTCCAGGGTCAGGGTTGGTTTCTTTAGCCAGCCTCCTTTCCCTACAAATATTATTCTCTAGTCACGTAGGGTATCACTATTGTAACTTTTTAATTTTAAAATTACATTTTTCCTTGAGACACCATGATAAATGAAGACCCCATGGGAATAGGAAGAAGCAGAGTGTTAGAGAGGTCCCCAGAAATCCACAAAGATACCTCCACTGTAGACTACTGGCAATGGTCAAAAGAGTGCCTGAACTGACCTACTCTGGTAATCAAATGGCCGAACACCCTAACTGACATGATAGAACTCTCATCTAGTGACTGGTGGAAGCAGATACAAAGATCCACGGCCAAACCCCAGGTGGAGCTCCAGGAGTCCAATCGATAAGAGAGAGGATGGATGATATGAGCAAGAAATATCGAGACCATAATTGGAAAAAGCAAAGAGACAAATAGTCAAACTAGTCGAAACACATGAACTATGAACTATTAGTTGAGGAGCCCCCAACTGGACCAGGCCCTCTGGATAAGTGAAACAGTTGATGAGCTTGAACTGTTTAGGAGGCCCCCAGACAGTGGGACTGGGACTTGCCGTTGGTGCATGAGCTGGCTTTTTGGAACCTAGGGCCTATGCTGGGACACTTTGCTCAGTCTTGGTGCAGGGAGCAGGGGACTGGACCTGCCTCAACTTAATCTACCAGGCTGGGCTGACTCCCTATGCGAGACCTTGCCTTGGAGGAGGTAGAAGGTTGTGGGGTGGAAGGAGAGAGAACAGGGGAATCTGTGGCTGATATGTAAAATTAAATATAAAATAAAAATATGTATTTAAAAATAAAAAATAAAATTCCATTTTTAAATTAGGTTACAAGGTTGTATATTTCCATATGACTTTCACATTTATTTAGTTTTATAAACCCTTCTCCTCCTCATTTCCCCACTCTCATCACTACTTAAAACTTTCTACTCTTGTAATATGAATCTTAAAAGGTTTTATTAAATAAAAAACAGTGCCAGCTGTTGGTGTAAATTCTGAAAGATCAGAGAAGCACAAGCCACAGCTAACCTCACCTCGACAAATCCTCATTGGACCTGTTTCCATGAATCTTCAGACTGAAAGCTTCTGAGTCCTCACCCAAATGGATTTCAACTGAACTACTGCTAAAAGCCTAAAACTTTTAAAGGGCCTCTAGTTCCTGGTTCTCATGCCTTATATACTTTTCTGCTTCCTACAATCACTTCCTGGAATTAAAGGCATGTGTTCTTCCCAAGCAAGACATGAAAGCTCAAGTGCTGGAATTAAAGGTGTGTGTCACCATGTCTGGCTGTTTCCAGTGTGGCCTTGAATTTACAGAGATCCCAGTGGATCTCTGCATCTGGAATGCTGGGATTAAAGGCGTGTGCTACCACTGCCTAACCTCTGTGCTTAATATAGTGGCTGTTTTGTTCTATGACCCCCAGATAAGTTTATTGGGGTGCACAATATATCAACCACACACTCTCAGTATCTGACAACTGTCCTTCTATTTTACGTATGTTCTACTTTCAGTTCTTCCTAAAAGCATTCTCCCCCATGGCTTTTTTTTTTTAGTTTTCTGGCTTTGATAATTACTCCAAGTTAAACACATAAATCCAAATATTCAACTCTTAGATACAAATATGAGACATAACACATGATGTTTGTCTTTCTAAATCTGTCTTTTCCCATAGTAATTTTTTTCCTATTTCATTCTTTGACAACAAATTTAATTTTTTACTGTTGAATATAATTCCATTGAGTATATATACCACACTGTGATTATCACACATTAGTTAGCTGAGGTGCATCTGGACAGATTATATTTCATAGTGATTGTGAATAGAGTAGCAATGAACATGGATGTATAAGTATCAGATAAAGGTTTTTCATGAATACCTGGAAATTAAGAGACGAGGACCATAATCTTTAGTACATAATCCAAACTCTTCTAAATATATTTTTCTAACCCAAAACAGTAACTTTGTGCAGTTCCAAACAGCCTTTTCATTAACCTGTTTACATCTCTGTGAACTCCACCCTCTTCTGACTTCTGATTGTGCATCTTTCTGATGCCTCATTGAATGTGGTAATGGGAGATACTTTAGCTATGCATGCTTAGCTCATGTTCACTACTGGGGTCAATAAGCATAAACCTCAATAAATAGAAAAATAGTATACTAAAATATTTGTCAACACTGAACCATTAAGAAAGTGCCATTAGATATGCCATTTTGTAGCATTATGATGGTGACTTTCTGGGAATATATGCCTTTCCCACACCCTTTTGATTGTATAGCCAGTATTATCAGTTTCCAGGATAATCATAAACTCCATGGCTTTACATATTCACAGAGATTTATAGTCTCAAAGTAATGGGGACCAGAAGTCTGAAAGTTAGTTCTCCACAGCCTTATTATCTCTTTGGCCACAAAGGAAATGTTTCATGCCTCATTAAAAAAATTTTCTGACTCCTGGGAAATGTTGCCTTCCCCTTTTTGAAGGCAAATCCTTATTTCTGTGTCCATCAACTCATTGACCACTTTCCTAAATCTTCATGTTTTAAATAAGATTTTACCTGTCCTTTGTCATTGATCTCAGACTAAAATAATCTCACTTCATATTTGATAGCTTAAGTATGTACAGATACTCCTTTTTCAGATAATAATACATCCATGGCTTATGAATGGCTGGTCCATTATTTAAATAACTTATCAGAAAATCTAAGGGAGGCACTAAATTCTATAAAGTTTATTTTGGGAAGAAAAAAGATGAATGTTTATGACTTAGTGATTTAATGGTTATAATACCATTTTAAATGTTGGAAAACTTTTATATTCATTTGGACTTGAGATTTTATAAAGTAAAATTATAATGATGTTTTCTTTGTAATATTTATTAGGCAAAAATGTAATATTAAAATTAATGCTTCAGCCAATTTATGTATGTTTTACTAATACTAAGTATAGTCACATCGTTTTTGAATGGATCTCTAATTTTTTTTCATTTTGAAAATATAAACCCTGTATACATTAAATACTATCCTGTCCACTACAATTTTACAGTCTCTGGAAAACATCTTTTGACTTTCCATTTCTATGTTGATTACTTTAGATACTTCTTATGAATAAAATTGCATAGCATTCGCTGTTGTTATGACTAGCTTACTTATCATCAACTATTCATGGTTCACCTATGCTTCAGCACATGGTATTCTTCTCTTCCTTTTAAAAGCTACATAATACTTCATTGCATGTATATAATGCTGTGGATGATTGATTGATAGATAAATAAAACACTGAATGGCCAGTAACCAGGCAGGAAGTATAGGCAGGGCAAAGAGAGAAAAGTCTGGGAAGTGGAAGGCTGAGGCAGAGAGATGCTGCCAGCCGCTGCAATGAGGAGTAGGATGTAAAGTACTGTTAAGAGACGAGCCATGTGGTAAGATATAGATTAATTAAAATGGGTTAATTTAAGATAGAAGAACTAGATAGCAAGACCCCTGAGCCATTAGGCCAAACAGTTTAAGTAATATAAGTCTCTATGTGTTTACTTGGGGGACATGAGTGGGAAGGATTGGTCCTGACCCTGGGACAGGTAGGACCAGGGAAACTTCAGCTACAAATGGTGCCCAATGGATTGGCAAGAGTTTACACCTAAAATATGAAAAAAGAAGATTCTAAAACAGAGCTAAAAACAGCTTCCTAGTTGTCTCTCTCAAGTTAGCAACTGCCTGCAAGTTTGAACTGCTATGGCGGGTTCCTGGCATGCATGTTTGACCAGCAGTATGGTGGGAATGTGGTATCTGCAAGCTGCACATTACATTGCCTGGTGGATTTAGCCTTTGCTAGAACAAATAAAAAAGGTATAGTTTAGATATGATATGATGAAAGGGTAGATTAGAAATGTTTTACATTGCTATGGATTTTAGTTTATTGATACAAGTTTAATCTTAATTTTGTTATACTGTATATATATATATACTCTTGTTTGAGACATTATGTTTATGTAACTAATTTAAATTGTAATTGATAATTAAGGCATAGATTAATAATTAGTCATCTATGATAATCACACTTGTAGTCATGTTAGTTAAGTTTTCTAGGTATACATAAATATAATTCAATTAGATTGGTAATCTTCAAACATTTCAAAGACATACAGAATATGGCATTTAAAATGTTTTAAAAATTTAGCCTTTCTGGACAGTGAGACATGTGTGCTCCTGGCAGCAATAATTTACTTCAGAGAAGAGAATGGGCATCGAAGACACTCTATATGGAGTTTATCTTCTTCTTGGCAAAAGCAGCCATTTGGGCAAGAAATTGTTCTTGCCTGGACTGCTTGATCAACTAGACATGCAGGACCCATAGGAAGGTGACCCCTGAACTTTGCTTGGCAAAATGGTCCTTCAGATTTCTGCTTTGCAGGGGAAATGGCCAGACATTCTACAGGACACAGAGAGAAGTGACTGAGAGACTCTAGGCCTATGGGGTGAAGACAGATGCCCCAAATTTACATTGGAACTTTGGATGACTGTCCAGGCTGACAGCTGTCTCTGTCTACTCTCTCAAGACTCCCAGAAGTTGCTTGAGTTCTTTCTCCCATTCCTCAGGTAATAGTATATCCTTCTGAGGTCTTTGATGTAGTTGAAGTCTAGAAAGTTATAAATTCCTTAGTTATGATAATAGATAAGTTAGATATGAAACCTTAGACTCACAAATATAGGATTGATAGGATATCTTCTTTAATTTTGCCAAATACAAATAGACTAGATATTATAAGTAGACTATATATTGTAACTGTAATTCTTGCTTGATAATTGTTTTATTATATGTAATTTTACTATGTTAAAGTTAAAACTTTCCTTTTTGAACAATAAAGAAAAGGGGGAAGTCCTGTGGATGACTGATTGATAAATAAAACATTGATTGGCCAGTATCCAGGCAGGAAGTATAGACAGGACAAAGAGAGAGGAGAAGTCTGGGAAGTGGAAGGCTTGGACAGAGAGACACTGCCAGCTGCCACAATGAGGAGCGGAATGTAAAGTACCAGTAAGCCATGAGCCACCTGACAAGATACAGATTAACATAAATGGGTTAATTTAAGATAGAAGAACTAGATGGCAAGAAGTCTAAACCATTAGGCCAAACAGTTTCAGTAATATAAGTCTCTGTGTGTTTACTTGGGGGACTCAAGTGGGAGAGATTTGTCCTAACCATGGGCCAGGTAGGACCAGGAAAACTTCAGCTACAATATACCACATTTTCTATCTCCATTCAACTCTTACTTGATATTTATTTTTCTCTTCCCCATTGGTTAAAGTGAATAATGTTAGAATGAGCTTGGATTCACAAATGTCTCTTTAAAATATTGCTCAGAATTCATTAACATACATGCAGAGATATCAGTATTAAGACCATATTCTAGTTATATTTTAAATGTTTAGATACTTTTTTACTGTTTTCTATAATGGTGGAACCACTTTAAATTCCCTGAAAAAAAGATAATTGTTTCAATTCATCTGCATCCTCGCTAACACTATTTTTTCCATAATAGCCATCTTGAGATTTAAAGGTGCTAACTTTTTCACCCCCTTTATTAAACTTGTTTTGAATAATCCCACACATGTACACAATACATGCTGACTACTCTTCTCTCTCTACTATATCTTTAACCTCCACTCCACTAGCTTCTTTTATCTCAATTTGCATTTTCTTAATGATTTGTAATATTCAGTACATTACCTTGTGCTTATTGGCTATTTATATAGCTTCTTTTCAAAAAACATATGGGAGTGTGTATTTTGTGTGTTTATGTATTCTTCTGCATGGTATGTGTATGCATGCCTGTCTGTCTGTGGTCATGCATATGTCACAGTACACAATTGAAGGTCTGAGACAATTCCAGTCATCAGTTCCTGCTTTCACCTTGTTTGGGAGAGACTGTCTGCTGTTTATTGCTTTGTGAGCCAGCTAGCCTATTAGCTTTTAAGCTTCTCCTGTCTCTGCTTCACATCTTCCTCCAGGAGTACTGAAATTATAGACATATGCTATAACTTATAAGAGTTCAGGGAATTCAAACTCTGACTCTCATGATGGCATCATAAACACTAATACCACCTGTTCCATCTCCTTATCTCCCAATCCTATTTTTTCTATGCATAAAAGTTTGCTAAAAGCATCTGCTATTATTTGCTTTTTGTTCATTAATAGATTTTATATATTCAACACATTGTCTATTAAATATATAAGTAGTTTCTACTCTTCTCTAAGATAACTTTTAAATACATTTGTAAATTTTTATGATGTACAGACTTTTGTTTAGCATGAGCATGTTAGACTATGTTTACAGTATTATATTTTATAAATCATTTCCCAAATACGGTGTGTTAAAGATTGCCCCTCTTTTATTCTAAGACCCTTTCTATTTTACATTTGTAGTTTGAATTCACTTTGAGTTAATGTTTAGACATGATGTGATATAAAGTACAATTTGTGAATTTATATAGCTTGTCATTGGCATTTGTTGAAGAGACTGTCCATTTCTGCTGTGTAGTGATTCAACTTAGTTACAATGAAAAAAAACACACCTAATTCTTGATTACTATTATTTTCTGATATGTTTTGAATTAAAAATTTGTGAATTCTCCAAACTGTTCCATTAAAGATAATTTCCATCACTCATGATCCAATGAGCTTGCTAACTTGGAGAGGTTTTTCCATTTTTGCAAAGAACATCTTTGTGATTTTGACAGGCATTTTACTGAAACTTTAGGTTTGGTTTATGTTTGAATTTCCAATGTTCTTATCAGAATCGGGGTTTGGGCCCTTGGTTCACATTGGTAGTGCTATTTTGAAAGATTGCAAAAATTTTTATACATGTGACCTAGCTGGTAGATAAAAATCACTCAGGTTAGGGTGTTGAAAGTAGTTGGTTTCTTGTTCTTCCCTGGGATCTCTGTTTCATGGCTTATTACAACATGAGAGGCCACTGCTGCAAATTCTGCCCGTCGAGGCTATGCAGCACCGAGTAGCTCCTAACAGCTTACCTTGTATGCCACGATGGGCTGAGATCACAAGACACTATGAACCAAAACAAATCTTTCCTGCTTTAAATGGGTTCTACCAGGAATTTTGTCACATATACGATCAATTTGGCCAAATTAATATCTCTGAGTATTCAACAAATCTAAGCACTACTATTATCAAACCATTAGCATTCATTTATAGATTTCTTTAAGTTAGAAATGTTTTATACCTTGCAATGTAGTCTATTCATTTCTCAGGCTGACTTATTGTTAAGTCATTGCTCTTTCTGATGCTGATTCAAATAGGATTATTTTGTTCATTTTCTTTTCTGTTTCAATGTTGTTAGTACATGGAAAGATACTGATTTTTGTGTGATGATTTCATATTCACCAAATTTAGGGAACTTGCTCATTGTTTTTAACAGAGTGTGTGTGTGTGTGTGTGTGTGTGTGTGTGTGTGTGTGTGTGTGTGTGTTTCTGATAGGATTTGTCAAATTACTAATTTACTAGAAAAGGTTGTAATTGCTTTAGTGCTTGGATTTTGGAATCAGATTCTAGCAAATAAATTATTTTAAAATTGCACACTAGGCACTTGCTTTCTCTGTTTTACTTTCCTTTTAATTTTATTCCCATCCACCCTCCCCTCTTTTCTTTTGGTGCTAGAACTCAAATCAGTGTCTTGGTGTATGCTAGGCAGGTGCTTTTCCATGAAGCTATATCCCAAATCTGGTCTTTTATTTGACAAAGGTTTATACCTCATTGCAAATTATTTTCTTATCATCAATACACTGCAATCAGCCTAGAGTCTTTGATTCCTGTTATCCATGCCACTTCATATGGTAGTCTACTCGTAACACACACTTCATATTCTAGCAAAATGAGACAATATGTAATACTACGAACTGATAAATCCTTAATACCTGTGCTTCCCCAAGCACTGTTCCCAATGTGATCCCTTAACTCACTCTAATTTTTTACTGAATCCTATTCTGTAATAGCAGGAGTAGGGGTTATATTTAAAAGTCATATCTACTTTAACATTTTTCTTTCTCTATTTTTTTAATTTAAGATCTATTTTTTGTACAATATATACTGATTGCAGTTTTTCCTCCCCCACTCCTCCCAGCACCCACACTTCCAATCAGGATCTATATCCTTTTTTTCCCTCATTAGAATACAGTGCATTTAAGGAATAATAAAAATAAAATAAAATAAAATGATGAATCAGAAGAGAACTAACAATCAAACAGAAGGAAAAGTGACAAAAAAAGTTCAAGAATCACATATAGATGCAGAGACACACCATAAAAACAGAAAAGTGGAAACCATGAAATATACACAAAGAACCTGTAAGGAAAAGAAAAACACATGCACCCCCTACACACACACACACAATTACAAAGCATTATGAGACCAAAGAGCCTCCAAAAGTACCCTGAGTTTATTTTGTGTTGGCCATCTATTGCCAAACATAGGGCATGCTCTTAAAATTAGTTTGTATACCCAACAAGACTCTGCTGGAAAAAGTGAATATTTCATTTGCAAGTGCTTATCAATTGGAGATGGTTTGGGGTTTAGGGATGGTGGCATGTGTCCACTCCTTTCAGCTCTAGAATCACATCTGGTGCAGACCCTTGCAGGATCTGTGCTGGCTGCCACAATCTCTGTAAGTTTATATATGTTTCGGTCCTGCTATGTTTAAAAGAACTTGTTTTCTTGCTATCCTCTATCCCTTCTGGCTGCTACACTCTTTCTGCTTCCTCTTCTGTAGAGTTCCCTTAACCCAGAGGGAAGGGATTTGATGGGAACATCCAATTTATGGCTGAAATTTTCTAAGGTATCTTACTCTCAGGGATGGGTTCCAATGTCTTACTTACTCTCTGAATATTGTTTGGCTATAGGTGCTATAGAATAATCCTTTTGTATACTGTAAATATTTGTCACTGGAATTGGTTTAGTAAAAAGTTGACTGGCCAGTAGCCAGGCAGGAAGTATAGGTGGGTCAATCAAACCAAGGATATTGAGATGTAGAAGGGCAGAGTTAGAGGTGTTGCCAGCAGAGACAGAGAGAAGCCAGAAGGTCATCCTGTACTAAGAAAATGTACTAAGCCATTTGGCAAAGCATAGATAAAAGTATCGGTTTATTTAAATGTAAGAGTTAGTTAGAAACAAGTCTGAGCTATTGACCAAATATTTAAAATTAATATTAAGACTCTGTGTAGTTATTCATGTACTGGTTGGTGGTAAAGAAATGTCTGCCTACCTGTAGGTCTCTGTCTTTGCTTCCATTTGCTGCAAGAGTAAGCTTCTCTGATCATAGGTGAGTGAGACACTGATCTATGAGTATAGCAGAATGTAGTTAGAAGTTATTTTAGTGCTGTGTTCCTTTAGCAGAAAGTAGTATTTGGTTTTTTTCTAAGTCCTTGGCATATCTAGTCTCAGGTTCTGGGCCACTCAAGCATATATGGGAGTGGGCTCCATCTCCTCGAGTGGGCCTTAAATCAAATCAGATATTGATTGGTTACACTCACAAGCTTTGGTTACTATTGTACCAGAACATCTTGCAGGTAGGTCACTACTGTAGATCGAAAGGTTTTGTTTGTTTGTTTTTTGTTTACTCTGGATTGGTACATGCCTTTTTCCTTTAGTAGTATGCAGAGTACACTCTGGTACCGTGAATGCTAGTCTGTAAGAGTGAAAGCTCTAGACAGACACCAGGTTAATTTCTCCATTTTCAGTCAGTTGTCAGTTTATGGAAAGTAACCATTACCCTTGGCAATAGCCTGGGTTTTGTAGGGATGGAAGTTCCAATGAAACTCAATTAGAAATAACCCATTCCCAATACTGAAAATTTCATTTGGTGATAAGAAATGTTCACTTGGGGCTCTGTCTACCCTGTTATTTGGTGATTTCATTTAGAACCCCCTTCCTGTATGTATGTATTTTAGGACTGTATTAGGTTTTCAATAACCCCCCAAATGGCCCCTAGTTTTAGCTCTTCCCCATATCTTCTCATTTGCCCTCTTCTAACTTCCCCCTACATTTGATCTGCCCATTCCAGTAACCTCCCCCTGCCCCAGTTCATCTATGACTATCTTTATATTTCTTCCTTCCTAGGGAGAACCATCCTTCCCTGCATTCCATTACTCACTGTCTAACTTATGTGTTTATATGACTTGGGAGCCTGCTTGTCAAAGACTTAACACATAACATTCACAAATAAGGAAACACATACCATATTTGTCTTTCTGAGTCTGGGTAACCTCACGCAGGAAAATCTGAGGTGATTTTCCCCCTTCATTCTATCTATTTAACTGCAACTCTTGTGATTTCATTTTTTTTAACTGCTGAGTAATATCCTCCTGTGTAAATGTACCACCTTTTAAAAAATTCATTCATCCACTGATGGAAATCTTGATTGTTTCTAATTTCTGGCTATTATGAATAGAGCAGCAATGAACATGGCTGACCAATTGTCTCTCTATTAGGATGAAGAGCTCTTTGGGTATGTGTACAAGAATGGTGTTGCTGGATCTTGAGGTAGATCAATTGCCAACTTCCACAGGAACCACTACACTGAAAATACCATCATTTTGTGTTCCAGAAACTGCTATTCTTAGTCACATAATCAGAAAGGAATCATGATAAAGTTTATTTAGTACAATAGTCTTAATCTCTTTGATGGAGATTAAGAACATTCTCTTGGTTCAATCCATTTGAGAAGAACTGTTAGAGAGGCTTCTTGAAAAAATGTGTCGTTTCTTTCCAAAAGAAACACATTAGAGTTGGTCTGAGATACATAGCTACAATTTCAATATGATGGTGATTAAAACAGTAGGACTTAGGGTTTGATGCCAGCATGAGTTACAAGGTAAAACCATGTCTCAACCAAACAAACAAAACAATTAAAAACTCACCAAAACAAAAAAGTTATTTAATTAGTTAATGTCTCTTCTTGCTTTGCAGTATTTTGAGTTATAACTACTTCTTAAACAATTGCAGACAAAACTTCTCTGTAAGGGAAATTATTTTTAATATTCTGCCTCATTATCTATCCATGGCTAGCATTGAGATGCATTTTTCTCTTCATGTGACAGTGTATAGGGATTGCAGACATGTATCATTATACCTAGTCCATGAGGGGAATTTTCTAGGGGAGATTTAATTTTATTTTTGTATTATATATGTATGGGTGTTTTGATTGCATGTATATCTGTACCCATGTGCATGCAATGTATGCAGGAAGGGCATTAGATCCTCTGGAACTGGAATTATAAACAGTTGTTAGACTCCATGTGCATACTGTGAACCATAAGTGAGTCTCCTTCAAGAGCATTCAAGACTAACCAGAGCCAATTCTCTAGTTCAGAGAAGAGAAAAGACTTGCATGTTGAGGTTAGTTGAGTAGAAAGATTTTTAAATCTGTCATTAATTAATGTGTTGATCCATTGAAATGAATGATCTTATTATTCTAAAGACTTGGATACCTGGAAGAATCTTTGTAATTAAATTACTTTAATTCACACATTTAGTTACTTAGTTTCCATATTGTAACATCTTATATAGGATATAATTATTATTATTATTAATCATATATATTGATACAGTTATTGAAATCTGACTATAATTCTCTCTCCCTTAAAAACTTTTGTGATCATCTAAATTTTAAATTTGATACTCATCTTTCTGTATCTTATTCATACACAGACATATTTGCATTAACATCTATGTTCTTTGTCACCTGCATATGTGTTTCTGTATGCTTGCTTGTGGGGAGGTGCAGATGCATATGTGTGTGTAGAGGGTACAATGGAGTACAAGAATTTGCAAGCAGGATTTGTGCTGTACATTTCCTCTGCAACCACTGATTTCCCTACAGAAGAGATATTGCCCACAATTGAATCAAGTTTCTTCCTCAATTTCTTTCCATTTATGTTTATGGAAAAGCTCTTTATCTGAACCCAGCACTCAGATTCAGGCTAGTCTGGCTGGCTGCATTGCACTGGAGCTCCCCTAATTCTGTCACTAGAGTGTGTAGATGACAGGCAGCTAGTATGCCTGACTATATTCTAAATAGATTCTAGGAATCTATTCTTTGATCCTCACATTTGTAGTGCATCACTCATCTTCCCATATCTGTGGTCTTTTCTCTTAAATGACCAAGTTTTAGTTTTAAAGCCATTTCTTTTCAGTTCCAAATTTATAATTCTTTTTTTTTTTTTCAGCGAACCTCAGCATGGTTGTATTCTCTAACGTGCGGCAGATGAGATGCAGCCCCATCTTGTGAGGACTTAAAGTGAGGACACAACCTGCTGATTCTCCTAAGGCAGGCGCGTGAGGGCTGATAGCGTGTCATTAATCTTTTTTTTTCTTTTTCTTTTTTTTATATATATTTTTTATTTTACAATACCATTCAGTTCTACATATCAGCCATGGGTTCCCCTATTCTCCCCCTCCCACCCCCTCCCCTTACCCCCAGCTACCCCCCATTCCCACCTCCTTCAGGACAAGTCCTCCCCCGAGGACTGCAATCAACCTGGTAGACTCAGTCCAGCGAGGTCCAGTCCCTTCCTCCCAGACTGAGCCAAGTGTCGCTTGCATAAGCTCCAGGTTTCAAACAGCCAACTCATGCATTGAGCACAGGACTTGGTCCCACTGCCTAGTTGCCTCCCAAACTGATCAAGCCAATCAACTGTCTCACCTATTCAGAGGGCCTGATGCAGTTGGGGGCCCCTCAGCCTTTGGTTCATAGTTCATGTGTTTCCATTCATTTGGCTATTTTTTTTTCAATAATTGAGTAAAACTGAAATTTATTATAAGCCACAGTCGTCCTAGGGACCTCCATGCTATATATATAGCCTCTATGGTCCTATGGGTTGTGATCTGATTGTTCTTTATTTTATATCTAGAATCCACCTATGAGTGAGTACATACCATAACTGTCTTTCTGGGTTTGGGTTACTCACTCAGGATGATTTTTTCTCGTTCCATCCATTTGTGTGCAAATTTCATGCTTTCATTGTTTTTCTCTGCTGAGTAGTACTCCATTGTGTATATGTACCACGTTTTTTTCATCCATTCTTCCATTGATGGGCATCTAGGTTGTTTCCAGGTTCTGGCTATTACAAATAGTGCTGCTATGAACATAGCTGAGCATGTATCTTTATGGTATGAATCAGCAAACCTTGGGTATATGCCCAAGAGTGGGATGGCTGGGTCTTGAGGTAGTTCGATTCCTAATTTTCTGAGAAACCGCCATACTGATTTCCACAGTGGTTGTACAAGTTTACATTCCCACCAACAGTGGAGGAGTGTTCCCTTTGCTCCACATCCTCTCCAACATTGACTGTCATTGGTGTTTTTGATCGTAGCCATTCTGACAGGTGTAAGGTGGTATCTCAGAGTCGTTTTGATTTGCATTTCTCTGATGATTAAGGATGTTGAGCATTTCTTTAAATGTCTTTCAGCCATTTGTAGTTCTTGTTTTGTGAATTCTCTGATTAGCTCTTTAGCCCATTTTTTAATTGGACTGTTCAGTACTTTGATGTCTAGTTTCTTGAGTTCTTTATATATTGTGGAGATCAATCCTCTGTCAGATGTGGGGTTGGTGAAGATCTTTTCCCATTCTGTTGGCTGTCTTTTTTGTCTTATTGACTGTGTCTTTTGCCCGCAAAAGCTTCTCAGTTTCGAGAGGTCCCATTTATTAATTGTTGTGCTCAGGGTCTGTACTGTTGGTGTTTTATTTAGGAAATGGTCTCCGATGCCAATGCGTTCAAGAGTGCTTCCTATTTTCTTTTCTATTAAGTTTAGTGTAACTGGATTTATGTTTAGGTCTTTGATCCACTTGGACTTGAGTTTTGTGCATGGTGACAGATATGGATCTATTTGTAATCTTTTACATATTGACATCCAGTTATGCCAGCGCCATTTGTTGAAGATACTTTCTTTGTTCCATTGTATAGTTTTGGCTCCTTTGTCAAAAACCAGGTGTTCATATGTGCATGGATTAATGTCAGGGTCTTCAATTGGATTCCATTGGTCCGTATGTCAGTTTTTATACCAGTACCAAGCTGTTTTTATTACTATAGCTCTATAGTAGAGTTTGAGGTCAGGGATGGTGATGCCTCCAAGGGTTGCTTTATCATATAGGATTCTTTTAGCTATCCTGGGTCTTTTGTTTTTCCATATAAAGTTGAGTATTTTTCTTTCCAAGTCTGTGAAGAATTGTGTTGGGATTTTGATGGGGATTGCATTGAATCTGTAGATTGCTTTTGGTAAGATTGCCATTTTTACTATGTTAATCCTACCTATCCATGAGCATGGGAGATCCTTCCATTTTCTGATATCTTCTTCAATTTCTTTCTTTAGAGATTTAAAGTTCTTATCAAAAAGGTCCTTCACTTGTTTAGTTAGTGTTATCCCAAGGTATTTTATATTATTTGTGGCTATTGTAAAGGGTGATGTTTCTCTGACTTCTTTCTCAGCCCTTTTATCATTTGTGTATAGGAGAGCTACTGATTTTTTTGAGTTGATCTTGTATCCTGCCACTTTACTGAAGGAGTTTATCTATAATTCTTTATTGTTATTTTTACTATAAGAGGGAGACTGCCAACATCTCTTTTGTTAGCATTACTTATTCTTAGTCCTCTCTACTCCTTTTGTAGTTAATCTGAATTTACTAGTAAATAATTACTAAACACTATATGACAAAAATGACTTGTACATGTCTCCCTTCTTTTACTCTGCTTGACACATAGTGGATATTTTGCACTTCAGAAATATAATTAGTAAACTGATCTACAAGAGAAGAGAGAATACTGGAACTTTTTGAGGAACAAGTGTAGTCTTTGTCCACTGAATCAATACACAAATTATTCTTTCATTAAATAGACTAATGATAGATACTGACGTGTACACAGTAGTATTGTATGTGTGGGAAAACATCATAAATAAAGAGGGCCAAGTATACCATTCTAATAGAATTTATAATAAATCTGTATGTAAATATAAAGTAAAAGAAAACAATAAAGGGTTATGGAAGCAGTAAACATCACAAGGAACACAAATAATGAATGGAAAATATCTTCATGATGCAGGAAAGTCACTACTGAAAGAGACATTGCACCTTGATTTAGATAATAAAGAGAACTAAGTTAAACCCAAACTAGCAAAAAGACATTTGTAATAAAATAAAGAGGATGAGCAAATTCATGGAGAAGAAAGTAGTTTGTATTTCCTAGGATTTAAAATATAGTTGGAACAAACTGGTATAGAGGAAGAGAATCATAAGATGCAATTAATGAAGAAGGTACAGCATATGTCATATGGGACAGTGGAGATTATGGTTAGAAATTGAGAATTATCCCAAATGTACTGAGAAACCACTGAAAATTTCAAAAAGATTTGGCTACTGTGATCTGATGAAGTTTTTTTTTATTATCATTGTTATTGTTCAAATTGATGGTAACTTTTGTGGTGTATGGATTGACAAGAGAAGTGTATAAAGATAAATTCATTGGGTTTCTGAAGTAGCCTTGGAAACAGCAGACTCGGAGGAGGGAGACTTACACACATATTTCTGGAACAAATGCAGACTCTATTTTAAAGAAATGTACATAAGTATTATTATGTAATGCAGCATGGCTATACAATCACTCAGAGGATGCACAATATGAGCCGCTTCAATTAGCATCAGAGAGAGAGGTCACAGAAAGAATGGGCGAGCAACTGGTTCTTACAGTGGTGGAGACAAGAGAGTTTGTTTTCACAATCTAAGGAGCTGAAAACAGGCTTTGTGTTGTGTATTTCCATTGAAATAGCTAGGTTCCCTACAGAAGAGATATTACTGAATATGATGACCTTCCACTTATTCTCGATTGTTTGTGGTTATGATTAAACTGCCTCCTGGCAGGAGGAAGGCCTTTCTGGGAAGGGCAATGAGAGGTTTTCAGTTTCCCAGAAAATCCTGGCAGTCATTAGACTCTGCTAATAGTTGCTGATGAGTTAATTGCCCCCCCTAACAAACCAACCTCTAAGAGGTAAAAATAATCACCAGCAGGACTTTGTATGAAAAAAAAAAAAAAAAAAGCAGGTTCTCTGTACCAGCCTCAGAGGTCAGCAAGATATGTGTAATTTACTGTAGGTGCTCAGGGTGAATTTGCTTGTCCTGGTCAGGAAGTTCAAGATGGTGAGCAGAATGATTTAAAAGCAGATGAAAAGCTATAGTGTTATCTGCATGTGGTAAAAGTATTAGTAGATTAGTAGCAGAGTGATCTAACTCAATTCATTTCACCCACTTTGCTGAGTCTGCCTTCTGCTAACTCGTATTTTAGACTATTCAGTACCCAAGCCCTTTCATACTCTGCCACCCACACAGCCAACAAAAGTTTCTCCTTGGTTCTCAGGACCACATTAGTATGTCCTGGGTTGCTTAATGCTTGGATTTGTAAAATGGCCTACAACAACTGATTTCTGATATTCTTAGCCTAAGGGATGCTAAGAGCAATTTGGCTTAGAGGCTTCCTTAGAGGATATTCATCCAAATACTGAATTCATTACTTTTGTGTATATCATTTTATTTACTTTAGTTAGCTGCCCATGAAGGTCATCCCTAATCAATAATGCTCTATGTTCTTTACAGTTAAGAATAAAACCCAGTAATTCATCAGTAATTATTATTTTCTTATATATGAAGCAGAGTTGAAAAAAGAGAATAAATATTATAAAAGAACAGAGGAAGGAGAAGGTATTTGATGTTATTTGGTATGACTAAAATCCAGGATTCCAGAGTACATGGATGCAGCCCATTTTGACTGAAAATTCCTGTATTGTTTATAATACCCCTGTATATTCCCAGAGCATATTTATGGCCGAGATTCCATAACTGCATTTGCAATCATGGTTTATGATAATTACTCATTTACTGAAACATTTTTCTTTAATATATTGTCACATACCATGAATGATGGAATCCTCAAATAAAAGCAAAACTACACCTTCAGATTTACTGCAGTAGAAACTCTAGGTTAAGTCAGAAATAGAGAAAGAAATTAAAGACTTCCTACAATTCAATGAAAATGACTTTACAACATATCAAAACCTATGGGACACAAAGAATGGTGCGATAAGAGGAAAGTTAATACCACTAAGTGATTACATAAAGAAAATGGAGAATTCTCATACCAGTGACTTAACAGCACACCTGAAAGATCTAGAACAAAAAGTAGAGAACAAATCAAGAGGAAAGAATGGCAGGAAGTAACCAAACTCAGGGCTGAAAATAATAAAACAGACATAAAAAGAACAATACAACGAATCAATAGTCCCACCCACACCACCACCAGACTCTCAGGTCTGCAAGGTCCACATTCAAAATAGGCACTGCCCCAACTCTGGCCTGAATCTGCTATGGACACAGAGGGTGCCACCCCTCACCCAAGACTCTCATTCAGGTCTGCAGAAGGTCCTCCCTCAAGCAGGAGCCACTAGCCCAAACTGAACCTGAATCATCAATGGACACAACACAGCCAAACAGGGGCAGGGGATTCTAATCCCAGTCCACATCAGAACTCCAGTCAAGTACCTACCCCATGCCATGTGCCCAAAGGCACCCAAAGGCATAAATAAGAGCCTGCCTGCATATGACTCATGGTTCAATGCTGAGCCCCAACTAGGATTCTTCTTGGACATCCCACTGATGCTCTGTGTTCTGGAGATCCTGTAACTTTGTATCTGCCACTCAGGTCCCTTCACATGCTCCAGCAGATCATAGATGGGGTAGATGTTGGGGCCTGGGCAGCTGCAGGGTTTGTCCACTAGATGGGAAAGGAGACAGCTCTCCCATGGTCACAATTTCAGTGCTGACTTCCCTACACCAATGCTAACAGAGATGGCTCTATTGTGCTGCCCTAGCGAGGTGCAGGGCCTGCTCCCCTGAATGTTGCAGTTAGTAGGAGTCAGGGATGGGCATCTCTCTCACCTACCTTTAACATTGATGGGTGTGCACATGTGTGCGCACTGGGCAGGGGGGCACTTCTACCCTGGTTCTGAAGCTACAAGACTGATAGGTAATGGGGACAGCTCTCCCATGGTCACAGTTTTCAGGTTTTTTCTCCCACTCCTACCTAACAGTGTTAGCCCAACTGTGCTTCCCTGGTGAGGTGCCGGGTCTTCTCTTCCAAATGTTGCAGCTGGCAAGGGTCAGAAATTACTCTCTCACCCTTATGGCCATAGTGCCTGCTCTCCCACCTGCCTCTGGCATTGATGGACTTGGGGGACATCATTCCCCTTCCAATGTTACCTCAAGAAAGATGAGAAGTGGAGACATCTCATCCATGCTCACAACTTTGGGACTGACTTACTCACACCTCCACTAACAGGGTTTGCTCTGTTGGGCCCTGAAAAGCTGCAGAGCCTACTCTTCTGAATGTTGCAGCTGTTGAGGGTCATGGATTGCCTTTCCACTCTTATGATCATAGTCCAGCTCTCCCACCTAGGCCAGTTGTTGATCGGTGGGGGAGTATCTTTCTCCAACCCATGTCACTATGTGGCAGATGAGGGGGGCTAGATCACCCACACTCCCATCCTCTGTGTTGGCTCATCTGTGCTCTCCCCTGTAGCGAAAGTTTTCCTGCCTGGCCCACAGTCAGGACAAATCTTTCTCACCCGCCAGTCCTACAGCTGCTGACACCCAACCAAGTAAACATACAGAGACTTACATTACTTATAAACTGTATGGCCATGGCAGGCTTCATGCTAACTGTTCTTATATCTTAAATCAACCCATTTCTATTAATTTATAAGTTTCCACATGGCTTGTGGCTTACCAGTATCTTAACATCTTCTCATGGCAGTGGCTGGCAGGATCTCTCTGCCTCAGCCTTCCACTTCCCAGAATTCTCCTCTCTGCTTGTCCCACCTATACTTCCTGTCTGGCCACTGGCCAATCAGTGTTTTGTTTATTAACCAATCAGGCAAAACATTTAACATACAGAACATCCCACAGCATTTCCCCTTTTCTTTTTTTGTTCAAAAAGGAAGTTTTTAACTTTAACATAGTAAAATTAAATATAACAAAGCAATTATCAAGCAAGAATTACAGTTACAATATTAAAGAAGATATCTATCTTATATTTGTGAGTCTAAGGTTTTATATCTAACATATCTTTTATCATAACTAAGGAAATTATAACTTTAGTCTTCAACTACATCAAAGACCTCAGAAGGATAAAACATTACCTGAGAAATGGGAAAAGGATGCAAGCAACTTTTTGGAGTCTTGCAAGAGTAGACAGAGACAGCTGGCAGCCTGGACAGTCATCCAAAGTTCCTTTGAAAATTTGGGGCATCAGTCTTCACCCCACAGGCCTAGAGTTTCTCAGTCACTTCTATGTCCTGTAGAATGTCTGGTAGTTTCCTCTGCGAAACAGGAACCTGAAGGGCCACTTTGCCAAGCAAAGTTCAGTAGTCACCTTCTTATGGGTCCTGCATGTCCAGTTGATACATTTTTTCAAACAGTTCAGGCAAGAACAGTTTCTTGCCCAAGTGGCTATTTTTTGCCAAGGTGAAGATAAATTCCATATAGAGTGTCTTCGATGCCCATCCTCCTCTCTGAAGTAAATTGTTGCTGCCAGCAGCAGACATGTCTCACTGTCTAGAAAGTCCAAATTTTAAAACATTTAAAATGCCAAATTCTGCAGGTCTTTGAAGTGTTTGAAGATTACCTACCTAATTGAATTATATCTATGTATATCTAGAAACAACATGACTATAAGTTTGACTATCATAGAAGACTAATTATTAATCTGTATTTTTTAATTATATATTACAATTTAAATGAGTTATATAAACATAATACCTTAAACAAGAGTAAAAATAAACATGCAGTATAATAAAATTAACTTTAAATTTGTATCAATAAACTAAAATCCATAGCAATGTAAAACATTTTTAAACAAGTTGCTCTTTAAAAGTAGGTTCATTAATCTACCCTTTCATCCTATCATATCTATATCATATCCCCCCTTTTCTTTTTTAGAAAGAGATTGCATTTATAATCAACTTGTTTTACATAAAAAAATATTGGTTTTTCTCTGTCCCACACCAGAGGGCTCTTCTGATATGGGACAAAAGTACTTTTTTTTTTTTTTTTAAGAGAAGGAGTAAGTCAATTCCATCTCCAAAGGCAGCTTGGTATATTTGGGAATTTGGGTGTAGCTTCTCTTACTACTTCCTGCTGGAGGGGGGTGCTGTATCTTATGGGGACACAAAGAAATTTTAGGATTATGGCATAGTCCATGAGGGTGTATCATCTGAGCCAGTTGCCTTGAAACCATTCTGGATGTTGGATCATCTGGGTGGGCCATGGTGTCGTTGGAGACCTTTCAGTGGGTCTTGGCTAGTCAAACCTGACGTATCTTAATCTGGAACAAATCCGTAGCCTCTGGCTTTCTGTGGAAATAAAAGCAGAGCCTCCTTTCCAAAGCAAAATATCTTTAGATCCAAATTTTGTAGTCAAACTATCTTTAAAATATACATATTGGTTTAACTCCACTGCCTTTACAAACAAATATCTCTCTTCAGTTAAAAATCCCAAAGACAACACAATCCAGATTGTCTGTGTAATATCCATCTTTGTGTGGCTTATTTTTTATATTACCTTTACTGTCTCTTTAAAGACTATTTTTAAAACTATCTATTTATTTATATAACTGTATATATCACTTATTTTTGTCTCTTTCAAGCCTACGTATATTTTACACACATTGTAAGCTATTACATCTGAATCTGTCTTACTGTGAACCTATTGCTTTAAACTGCAGCATTCTAAGACTGAAACAGCACTGTGGCTTCTGGATCTGCCCACTTCAGCTTCCCAACATGGTGGTGGTACAGTTTACTACCAGCTCTGGGTCTGGAGCCATGTGAACCATCAGCTATCAGAAGCAGTTCTATCCAAGCAGGGTATAGTCCAGAAAACTTTTTTTTTTTTTTTTAACTAGGAAAGGCTAAATCTACCACACAGCATAATCATTCCTGCCATACTGCAGATCAAGCACACATGCCAGAAACCTGCCATAGTAGCTCAAACCAGAAGGCTGCTGTTTACTTGAGAGAGACAATTAAGAATCTGTTTTAACTCCATTTTAGAATCTTTTTTTTTTTTTTTTTTTCAGGTTTTAGGTGGAAACTCTTGCCAACCCTTGGGTACCATTTGTAGCTAGAGTTTTCTTGCCTGGACCATAGTCAGGACAAATCTCTCTCACTAGCCAGTTCCACAGCTGGTGAGACCCAACCAAGTAAACACACAGAGACATATTACTTATAAACTGTATGGCAGTGGCAGGTTTCTTGCTAACTGTTCTTATATCTTAAATCAACCCATTTCTATTAATCTATAAGTTTCCACATGGCTTGTGGCTTACCAGTATCTTAACATCTTCTCATGGCAGTGGCTGGCAGGATCTCTCTGCCTCAGCCTTCCACTTCCCAGAATTCTCTTCTCTCCTTGTCCTGTCTATACTTCCTGCCTGGCTACTGGCCAATCAGTATTTTATTTATTAACCAATCAGAGCAACACATTTAACATACAGAACATCCCACAGCACTCCTCAACAGGGCCATCTCTGCTGTGCTGCCCAAAGTGCACAGCTTGCTTTACCACATGCCAAGGGGTCAGCTCCCTCACCATCTCAGTCCACTCCATTCCTCTTATCTTGTTACATTTGCCTCTGTCCACAAGACTTAAATCATTCAGTCTCTCTCTCTCTGTCCCTCTGTTTCCGTCTCTCTCTCCAATAAGATACCATACCATACCTTGGCCCACTCCAATAGTGGCCTTCTAGCTGATGCTGCAAGGTAGCAGGTGATCTCATGTCTTCTCTTCAGAGCCAGGGGAGGGCAGCCCCGGGGCTGCATGTGTCTCCCTGTCTCACACAGGTAGCTGTGATATAGGGCTGGGCCATGCCTCCTCATCACAATTCCTCTTTGCAATGAACACTTGCAAGTAGAGATGTATGGGAAAAGGGTATACAATGTGATTTGTTGGATCACAATGCAGCTTCCATAATGAGCCAAGATTTTTAATTCCTTCCCTTTTTTTTTAAAAAAAAATTCTCATTCTATTTTCTTATTTTTTTTCTTTTGAATTTTGTTTTATTTGGAGGGGTACAGGGGTGGAGGAGAATTTCAAAGGGATGGTGATGAATGGGATCAAGATACACAATGTGAAAACATATAGAATAAATAAATTTTATTTAAAAAGAAAATATATACAATGAAATATGTGAAGAAAAACAACAAAACCCCCAAAACAAAGAATTATTGGACTGTATTAATGCAGATATATATGTTAACTTTAAAAGTCGGTGCATTTTCAGAAAGAAAAAAAGAACCAAACACCAATAAAGAAAATTATCCTAGCTGACCCAGCCTCTCAGAATGCCTCTGTTTCAGTTTCCTCAAAATTCTGCATCCAGAACAACTTCAAAGCTGCTAGCTGATGTGGTTTAGCCTCACAAACTATCCAGGAAAATTTCAGGTAAATTGTAAACTTCCCCACCACACAGAAACTAAGTGAAAAATAATACAGATAGCTTTCTCAGGACTTGATCATTATCCCAATTTTCTCAGGGTCTCCTAAAGATACTGTTGCCTTCAGACAGTAGGAACTTGTAGATAAAATTCTAAACAGTCTTAGTGAATAAGAAACACAGAGCCAAATACAGGGGTAATAGTCGAAGAGATCAGAGAATTAGCGAAGAGCCACTGACTACCATTCAGGTTACCACCAAACCATAGTTTCCCACATGACAGAACTTCTTCCTGCCTAACCTGAGCTTTTATTGCTTTCCTGTTATGGCTTCTCACTGGCTCTAAGTCCAGCCACATGATTTCCTCCGCACTGCCCATCTATACAGACCTCCAGGTCTCTATGGCTAGTACTGGGATTAAAGGCTCGTGTCACTATGCTTGGCTGTGCTCTTGAACATACTGAGACTCTGCCTGCCATGTGATCGGATTAAGGGGGTGGACTACCATCACCTGACTTCTGTTCCCGACTCGATATGACCTCTGATCTCCAGGCAAACTTTATTTATTAACATACAAGTAAAATCACATTTCAGCACAATTAAAATAACACTACAGGAACTAATTTTAAGAATATGATGCCCACATTCTGAAGAAGTGGTGGGGGTGGTTTTTGGTCATTTGGTGGTTTATGGATGTTTGCCATCATTTAGTGGGTTGGTTAGAAGTTGTTATTGATAATGATCAAAAAAAAAGCTGAAAACAAGATTAGATTCAGGGATTTCTTTCTGTTCATAAAAAGGGGGAATACAGTGTAGAAATGATGGGATAAAAGGCTGTATTGTTACAAGAAAGCATCAGCAAAGGTCAGTTTGGAGAAGTTTTGTGAGGCAAGTGGTGGGGAGAAGAAGTTGCTGTGAAGATATTCTCTTCTAGGGAAGAACATTCATGGTTCTGAGAGGCAGACATTTATCAGAATGTGATTGCTCCAAACCACAGAGGAGGCACAAAAAAAAAATCTGCAGGGAACCATGACCACGCCTAACAGCAGCTTTGAAATCTACAGAAGGATGATGGTACCCCACAACAATGATTCCACATGGAAAATAATAATACCACTAAGCTGACAAACATCACCCAATGATCAGCTTTGAACTACAAAGTACTCAGGACAATTTTGATATGGCTAGCTGAGATGATCCAGCCTCACAGACTACTCGAACAAGGACTTGAGACAAGCCCTACACTTTCCCATTATGCAGAGACTGGACAAATGATACAGCTAACTATCCTAGGACTTGATAATTAATCCAATTTTTTTTTTCAGGATCCCCTTAAGATGCCTTTGCCTTTGGACAGCAAGAAGTAATTTTAAGAACAAGATGCCCACATTTCCAAAAGATGGGGTAGATGGTTTTTGGTCGTTTAATAAGTTATGGATATTGTCATTGTTTATGATGGTTGGTTACAAGTTATTAATTGTTAATGGTTAAAAAAAAGCTAAACAAAGGAGATTATATTCAGGGTTCTTGTATAAAATGAAAAAGAAAACAGAAGATATAGATAAGAGGTAGATTATTGAATCTATTCAGAATAAAAAGGGAAGATATGAAAATAATAATATAAAAGGTAGATTTTTTATAAAAAAATGAAGATTAAGAAAAGATAAGATTAAAAGACTTTCGAATCAACTCAGGAAAAAAAAAAGAGAGCTTTTAGCAGCAGTTCAGCTGAGATCCATTCAAATGAGGACTAAGAGGCTTTCAGTCTGAGGAAACAAGATCAGCTGAGGAGTTGGTGAGGTGAGGTTAGGTGTGGCTTGTTCTGATTCTCTGATATTTCATAATTCACCCCAATACCTGATTCCTGAGTTTTTTTAATAATAAGACCTTTTAAAATTCATTCATACAATTTTTGAGTATCCTTTTGAACTTAAAAATAGTTTCTAGTCATTTATTTTACATTGATATGGATTTTTGTATATAGACTGTATAACCAAACCTCTATCCATGCCATGTGAAAGGAAGGCATGTTATAATGAGTCATGAGGACTCTCCTTTTGTTGTCTTTTTTTTTTTTAGCTTGAGACTATATTGCTCTCAATAATTTTTTCTTTCTTTTTATTATTATTATTATTATTTATTTTACAATACTATTCAGTTCCACATAATAGCCACAAATTCCCTTGCTCTCTCCCCCCTGCCCCCTCCCCTTCCCCCCAGCACACCGCCCATTTCCACCTCCTCCAGATAAAGGCCACCCCCTAGGACTGGGATCGACCCGACAGACTCAGTCCAGGCAGGTCCAGTCCCCTCCTCCCAGATTGAGCCAAGCGTCCCTGCACAAGTCCCAGGTTTCAAACAGCTAACTCATGCAACGAGCCCAGGACATGGCACCACTGCCTAGATGCCTCCCAAACAAATCAAGTCAATCAACTGTCTCACCTATTCAGAGGGCCTTATCTAGTTGGGGGCCCCTCAGCCTTTGGTTCATAGTTCATGTGTTTCCATTCATTTGGTTATCTGTCCCAGTGCTTTATCCAACCCTGGTTTCAACAATTCTCGCTCATATAAACCCTCCTCTTTCTCACTAATTAGACTCCCAGCACTCCACCCGGGGCCTAGCCATGGATGTCTGCATCCAGATTCCTCAGTCCTTGGATGGGGTTTATGGCACAACCATTAGGGTGTTTGACCATCCCATCACCAGAGTAGGTCAGTCCCGGCTGTCTCTCGACCACTGGCAGCAGTCCTTTGTGGGGGTATCCCAGTGGATTTCTGTGGGCCTCTTCAGCTCTTTGCTTTTTCCTTTTCTCATGTGGTCTTCATTTACCATGGTCTCCTATTCCTTGTTCTCCCTCTCTTTTCTTGATCCAGCTAGGATCTCCCACTCTCTTTCCCTCAACCCTCGCCCTTCATTGCTCCCACTCATGTCCAGGCTGTTCATGTAGATCTCATCCATTTCTCTGTGTCTTTCTTGGGGTCCAGTTTTCCAGGTAGTCTCACTGGTGATGTGAGTAGCAGTCCAGTCATCCTTGTTCCACATCTAGCATCTTCCTTTGAGTGAGTACATACCATATTTGTCTTTCTAGTCTGGGTTACCTCACTCATAATGATTTTTTCTAGATCCATCCATTTGCCTGCAAACCTCTTGATGTCATTGTTTTTCTCTGCTGAGTAGTATTCCATTGTGTATATGTGCCACAATTTATTTATCCATTCTTCAATTGAAGGGCATCTAGGCTGTTTTCAAGTTTTGGCTATTACAAACAATGCTGATATGAACATAGCTGAGCAAGTGCTCTTGTGGTATGATTGAGCATTTCTTGGGTATATGCCCAGGAGTGGTATAGCTGGATCTTGGGGGAGATTGATTCCCAATTTTCTAAGAAAGCGCCATATTGATTTCCAAAGTGGCTGTACAAGCTTGCATTCCCACCAGCAGTGGAGGAGAGTTCCCCTAGTTCTACATCCTCTCCAGCATAAAGTGTCTTCAGTGTTTTTGATCTTAGCCATTCTGACAGGCATAAGGTGGTATCTCAGAGTTGTTTTGATTTGCATTTCCCTGATGATTAGGGATGTTGAGCAATTCCTTAAATGTCTCTCAGCCATTTGAGTTTCCTCTGTTGAGAATTCTCTGTTTAGTTCTAAAGCCCATTTCTCAATTGGACTGTTGGTCATTTTGATGTCTAATTTCTTGAGTTCCTTATATATTCTGGATATCAGTCCTCTGTCAGATGTGGGGCTGGTGAAGATCTTTTCCCATTCTGTTGGCTGTCGCTTTGCCTTGTTGACCATATCCTTTGCTCTACAAAAGCTTCTGTTTCAAGAGGTCCCATTGATTGATTGATTGTCTCAGTGTCTGTGCTACTGGTGTTATATTTAGGAAGTGATCTCCTATGCCAATGCGTTCAAGACTACTTCCTACTTTCTCTTCTAGCAGGTTCAGAGTAGCTGGATTTATGTTGAGGTCCCTGATCCACTTGGACTTAAGTTTTGTGCACTGTGACAGATATGGATCTATTTGCAGTCTTCTACACATTGATATCCAGTTATGCCAGCACCATTTGTTGAAGATGCTTTCTTTTTTCCATTGTACACTTTTGGCTTCTTTGTCAAAAATTATATGCTCATAGGTGTGTGGGTTAATGTCAGCGTCTTCAATTCGATTCCATTGGTCCACATGTCAGTTTTTATGCCAATACCAAGCTGTTTTTATTACTGTAGCTCTATAGTAGAGCTTGAAGTCAGGGATTGTGATGCCTCCAGAGGTTGATTTTATTGTACAGGATTCTTTGGCTATCCTGGGTTTTTTGTTTTTCCATATGAAGGTGAGTATTATTCTTTCCAGGTCTGTGAAGAATTGTGTTGGTATTTTGATGGGGATTGCATTGAATCTGTAGATTGCTTTTGGTAAGATTGCCATTTTTACTATGTTAACCCTGCCTATCCATGAGCATGAGAAATCTTTCCATTTTCTGACATCTTCTTCAATTTCTTTTTTCAGGGACTTAAAGTTCTTGTCATATAGGTCCTTCATGTTACCCCAAGGTATTTTATGTCATTTATGGGTATTGTAAAGCGTGATGTATCTCTAATTGCCTTCTCAGCTTCTTTGTCCATTGTATATAGGAGGGCTACTGATTTTTTTTTTTTGAGTTGATCTTGTATCCTGCTATGTTGCTGAAGGTGTTTATAAGCTTTATCAATTCCTGTGTGGAATCTTTTGGGTCATTCAAGTATACTATCATGTCATCTGCAAATAGGGAAAACTTGACTTCTTCCTTTCCAATTTGTATCCCCTTAATCTCCTTATGTTGTCTTATTGCTCTGGCTAGAACTTCAAGTACTATATTGAATAAGTATGGGGAGAGTGTACAGCCTTGCCTGGTTCCTGATTTTAGTAGAATTGCTTTGAGTTTCTCTCCATTTAATTTGATGTTGGCTGTTGGCTTGCTGTAAATTGCCTTTATTATGTTTAGATATGTTCCCTGTATTCCTGATCGCTCCAAGACTTTTATCATGAAGGGGTGTTGGATTTTGTCAAATGCCTTTTCTGCATCTAGTGAGATGATCATGTGGTTTTCTTCTTTGAGTTTGTTTATATGGTGTATTACATTGATGGACTTTCATATGTTGAACCACCCTTGCATCCCTGGGATGAAGCCTACTTGATCATAGTGGATAATTGTTCTGATGTGTTCTTGGAGTCTGTTTGCCACTATTTTATTGAGTATTTTTGCATCAATGTTCATGAGCGAGATCGGTCTGTAGTTCTCTTTCTTTGTTGCATCCTTGTTTGGTTTAGGAATCAGGGTAATTGTAGCCTCATAGAAGGAGTTTGGTAATGTTCCTTCTGTTTCTATTATGTGGAACAATTTAGAGAGTATTGGTATTAACTCTTCTTTGAAGATCTGGTAGAATTCTGGGCTGAAACCATCTGGTCCTGGGCTTTTTTTGGTTGGGAGACTTTTAATGACTGTTTCTATTTCCTTAGTGGTTATTGGACTATTTAAATAGTTTATCTGGTCTTGATTTAACTTAGGTATGTGGTATGTATCCAGAAAAATGTCTATTTCTTTTAGGTTTTCCAGTTTTGTGGAGTATATGTTTTTGAAATATGACCTTATAATTCTCTGGATTTCCTCAATGACTGTTGTTATGTCCCCCCTTTCATTTCTGATTTTGTTGATTTGGATTCTCTTTCTCTGTCTTTTGGTTAGTTTGGATAAGGGCTTGTCTATCTTGTTGATTTTCTCAAAGAACCAACTCTTTGTTTCATTAATTTTTTGTATTATTCTCTTAGTTTCTAATTTATTAATTTCACCTCTCACTTTGATAATTTCCTGGCATCTATTCTTCCTGGGAGACTTTGCTTCTTCTTGTTCTAGAGCTTTCAGGTGTGCTGTTAAGTCACTAATGTGGGATTTCTCCAACTTCTTTATGTGGGCATTTAGTGCTATGAATTTGCCTCTTAGCACTGCTTTCAAAGTGTCCCATAAGTTTGGGTATGTGGTGTCTTCATTTTCATTGATCTCTAGGATGTCTTTAATTTCTTTCTTTATTTCTTCCTTAACCCATTGTAATTCAGTTGAGCATTATTCAGTTTCCATGAGATTGTAGGTTTTCTGTAGTTTTTGTTGTTGTTGAAATCTAACTTTAAACCATGGTGGTCTGATAGAACACAGGAGGTTATTCTAATTGTTTTGTATCTGTTGAGATTTGCTGTTTGGCCAAGTATGTGGTCAATTTAGAGAAAGTTCCATGGGGTGCTGAGAAGAAGGTATATTCTTTCTTGTTAGGATGGAATGTTCTGTAGATATCTATTAGGTCCAATTGGTTCATGACATCAGTTAAGTCCTTTATTTGTCTGTTAAGTTTCAATTTGGGAGATCTGTCCAGTGGTGAAAGTGGGGTGTTGAGATCTCCCACTATTAATGTGTGGGGTTTTATATGTGGTTTAAGCTTTAGTAATGTTTCTTTTACATATGTGGGTGCCCTTGTGTTTGGGGCATAAATGTTCATAATTGAAACTTCATCTTGGTGGATCATTCCTGTGATGAGGATGTAATGCCCTTCTTGATCTCTTTTGATTGATTTTAGATTGAAGTCTATTTTGCTTTATATCAGGATGGCTACACCCCCTTGTTTCTTAAGAACATTTGATTGGAAAGTCTTTTCCCAGCCTTTTATTCTTAGGATCCCTCCCAGTGGGGCTAGAAGGGGGCCTGCCCAGTGGCCAGAACCTGGGGCCAAGTTGGGCAGGTCTTCCAGGAGTGGCTGGTGCCTAGGGATGGGGTCCGGATTGGGCCTGATACTCACCTCTGGTCCAAAAGGGAAGTCGGGGGCAGGATGGGAGCTGGGGTTGGGTCTCTAAGTCTCAGAAAATGGCTGGACCTGCCTGGTGCCCAGAACCTGGGGCCAAGTTGGGCATGTCTTCCCGTGGCTGGTGCCCAGGGATGGGGTCCGGGTTGGGCCCAGATACTCAGCTCTGTCAGGGGAGTGGGGGCAGAATGGGGCTGGGGGGTCTGTCTCAGGGAGTGGGGTCGGGGGGGGGGGGGGGGGGGGGGGGGGGGGGGGGGGGGGGGGTGGGGGTGGGGGCGCCGGATACTCACCTCTGGTCCTTTTTTTAAGTTTTTTGTACTATGTATGTGTTTCTACTCTTGTTAAAGGTATTGTAACTATGCAGCTCATTTGAAATTGTAATGTGTAATTAAGAAATATAGGTTAGTGGTTAATCATCTATAATAATGAAACTTGTAGTCATGTTGAATATGTTTTCAAGGTTAAACAGAGATATAGTTCACATAGATAGTGGTCTTCAAACATTTCAGAGGCCTACAGAATATGGCATTTAAGATGTTTTAATAATCTAAGGATTTTCCTGACTGAGACATGGCTGCTCCTAGCAGCACAATTTATTTCAAAAAAGGATGATGGGCATTGAAGAACCTCCATATGGAGTTTTCTTTCACTGTGGCAACTGTGCAAAATACTGTCCTTGCCTTGACTTCTGTTAGTATGTTATTCAAAGTGGGTGAGCAGGACACAAAAGGAGGAGACTGTCAAACTTTGCCAAGACAAGGTAGGACAGTCCTTCAAAATTCCTGCTTCAGAGAAGAGGATGCCAGATATTCTAGGCCTATAGGCTGAAGATGGATGGCCCAATTTTACAGAGGAAACTTGGGTGACTGTCCAGGAAGCCAGATGTCTCTGTCATTTCTATAGTTTTGGATGTTGCTTGCTCTGTACTTCCTCTTTATTCAGGTAATATATTTTTCTCAAGTCTCTGATGAAGTTGAAGATGCAATAGTTGCAGTTTTCCTTGTTAACCAATTAGGCCATTAGTGTATTACCCCTAGATATAAATCACACTGTTCTTTATAGCTTTATAAATATCATTAATGGCTATGCCAATGGTATGCTGGCCAGTGGAGGAGAGGGGACTCATCTTTTTCAATTCTCTGTTCCATGTGTATAAGATTCTTGAAACAAATATAATGCTGTGGTATTGAATCAAGAATAGTTAATAAATGGCAGACTTTAGGAGGCAGGGAGTTTAAATTAAATCATTCTATCTTTCTCTGGAGGAGAGGCTCAGGAAGTCAATCGTGCATATATGTGTGAATGAATAGGGAAGCTAGATGTTGACACTGGGAAGTTTCTCTTCATCAATTGCCTTCCAATTTACATTTTTGAGATAAAGTCATTCACTGGATCTGAAGTTCACTAATGTGGCAAAATTAATTGGCCATCAAGGTCTATGGATCCATTTGTCTTTGTCTTCTCAGTACTGGAAGTATAGAGGCACAGTCTTGCACTTGGCTTTCTACTTGGGTATGGAAGATCCCAACTCATGATTTCATGCCTGCATGGCAGTCACATTACTGGCTTAGATATCTCTATGTCAATGATCTTTCCAAATAAAGGAAATGTTTCATTCAGGTTGTTTATCCTTGCTCCCATAAAATTACTTTAATTATGGTTTCAATTAAACTGTCCATTTTCCTTCCTATATTCTTACCATTCAACCTGGATTAAGTAACCTGAGTTATAATGGAGTATAAAATGAGAGAGAAATTGAGAAGATTGACCAGGTTCTCAACTGAACAAACAATCCCCTAAGGGAATATAGGGAGGATTTGGTCTAAATGTTTCCTAAATTTCACTCCCAATGGTGATTACTTAGTGTTAACATTCAGACTCTATCACCATCATAATTTTAAAACATAAAGTACTATTTTATGGGGACGTTGAACTTGAAAGCATAGCGTATGATAACAGTGATGAGAATATTAGCATCTGTATCTCCTTATTAGCTGCTAACCATATGGTAAACACATGGCAGGGTATTAACTCCTACCACTTAAGTCACAGTGATTTTCAAAGTAGGTGATGGTACTAAATTCACTTTAAATTGAAGAAACTGAGGTTCAAAGAGATTAAATAACTTGTGTGTCGTGACAGAATTTTGTAAGTCACTCAGGAGGCCTACATCAATTGTAGAAGAACCGTTTAACTGAAAGACTTTTCCCTTTGCTATAAACAATGACCTTTATCATTGTCTTTTTCTGCCATAACAGAATCTCCATGATACTCTAATGAGCAACATTGATGAAAACTATTCACATCACTTTGAGACTTCATGGGCAACTCAGATCGACATATCTTTAAGTTAATATAATCTTTTCTTCCTGAAGTTCTCAAATCTCTTGTGACCTTAATAGTATCATATTTTTATCTCATCTATTTTAGCTGAGCAAATTCAAGTATAAGGAAGTCAAACATCCTATCTATGATCTAATTCATTTCTGTACAACCAAAAATTAAAATCTAGCAATTTAATCTAGTGTATATTAAATGGATGCTTTAGGGAAATTAATTATTATATTCATCCTTATTTATTTATTTGTAAATAAGACAGAGTAATGCCCATGATGTCATATTTTTTAATGATTAAGAAAAATATTATAAAATTTGCATCAACAAAGTCATGGGGAAGCTGGTAGAAAAGTGCTGGAGATTTTTCTATTAGTTTTATTGTCAACAGTATTTGTGTGTGTATGTGTGTATGTGTGTGTGTGTGTGTGTGTATGTGTATGCACAAGCATATATATCAAAGTCAGGTGTCTGCATTAGTCACTCTGCATCATAGATTTTGAGATATATTCTATCCTCCTGATGAACCTAAAGCTTCCTGATTGAGCTAGATTGGCTGACCAGGAAACCACAGTGATTTCTTTGTATCTGCCTTCAGAATTTAGGGGTTACAGGCATGCATTGCCATCCATATTTGAGTATTCTATCCACCATTTCTGAACTCTAAGATCTCTAAAATATAAATATATATCTAAAATCATTACACATGATTAATTATGTCAGAAGTATGAAGAACTTGTAAGTTCTTTAAAAATAGAGAATCAGGATGTGATATAATGAAACTATTATACTTTGACTTAAGGGAAATATGATGTGAGATTTTCTAAGTGGCTCACTCATCAGAGTTGTCCCTGTCTTATATCATCTTTGAACTATTTTATAACCCTGTAAGTTGTAGAAAACTGATGGTAATATTAAGGTAATATTAAGACTCTTGTTCATAGTGTGGGAGGCTTCAGAATACTCTTCCATATGAAAGAATTGTTGAGCTGAACATAACTAAGAAAGATCAGAAGGAAAAAAAGTGTTCTGCCCTCCTAATAGTTCATAAAAACAATATATATATACATATATATGAATATATATAAATTATATATATGTATATATATATTATATATATATATATATATATATATATATATATATGGCTTATATGCTTTTCTGAAGGCCAGAACAAAGTTTAATCACTGAATGCAGCCTTAGACCTCTCAGCTTTTAAGATGTAACCAGAGAGATCAAGATGAACAATGTTTAGTAACTATCCTTTACCTTCAGGGGAAACAAAAGTTTAGTAATTAACCTTTGTCTTCTTGAAAAAGTTTTCATAACTAGATTTCATCCTTTTGAACAAATTTAGTAATCAGCTTTACTTTTACGAATAAGCTTCACTAACTAGTCTTTTTCTTTATGAAAAAATTCTGCTAATTAGACTATCTACATGAACAAATTTGCCAACTAGCTATTAACTTCCTGCACAAGATCTACTAAATGCCTTTTCTCTTATGTATAAGCTTTACTCACTAGTTATTACTTTCATGAACATGTTTCACTAACCACCCATTGTGTACAATTTGCCTCTCTCTGCTGTGTCTCTTTTGTTCAGAAATTTGTCTAGCTACAAACTCCTAAAGTAAAAATTTAAATTATTTTATTAAATGGCAAGTATCTTCACATTGTTGACAGTGAACAGATTTCCTCCAATTTGAAACTTGGCTTGTAGCCCCATAGGAGGGTTGATTTGACTATAAATGTGAGAAATTCTGAGTATTCCTTTAACTGAGTTACAGCTCCTTTATTAACAAGCTAAATAAAATATATAGCATGCATATTTTACATTTGTGTGAGTAACAGTTTTTAAAAGTCAAAAGAGAGACTTCACCCAGCAACTTGTTTGAGCAGATGCAGAGTCCCACAGCCAAGCATTAGGCCAACATAAGGGAATACCACAGAAGAGTGGGCGGAAGGATTGTAGGAGACAGAGGAGTCAATGATACAACAGCTCACAGAATCAACTATCCAGGGCTCAAAGGGCTCACAGAGATGATAGCAACCATCATGGAGCCTGTATGGGTTTGACCTGGGTCTTCTGCATATATGTTATTGTTGTGTGTCTTGGTGTTCTTGTGGGACTTCCAATAGTGGGAGTGGGTGCTGTCTCAGACTCTTTTGACTACTTTGGGGCTTTTTTTGTTCCTGCTCAGCTGCCTCATCCAGCCTTGATATGAGAGTACATGCTTAGACTATTGTAACTGGTTATTCCTTATATGGTATATTTGCCATATTTGATTTTCTTGGAAGGCCTGCGTTTTCTGAAGGGAAATGGTGCAGGATTGGATCTGGAGGGGAGGGACTGGGAGGAGAGGTGGGAGGAGAACCTGAAATCAGGATGTAATATATGAGAGAACATTAAATAAAAAAAAAGAAGTCTAAATCATAGAGTTCAAAAAATATTCCATTTTTTATTTTAACAAAACCTTAAGTAACCATTTTATTGACTATATTGTTGGTTTTCTCTTCAACAAAATGGTAAAGAAAATCTATACCTGTGTCAATGTATAATAATTCTGAGTCTAATGAAATGATATCACAGTGATTTAAACTAGATTTCCTTGGAGTGTCAGGGATTGTAAGCACTGTACTTGGTGAGTAGAAGTAGACTATTGTTTATTAGTGAGGAAAACTACAACAGATTGGTTACTGTCTATTTGAGTATCCTCTCTGGGTCACTATATTCTCCCATAAAGATCAGAACATGCTGGCATAGAACAAGAGGAAACTGGGAGCAATGTGATTGTGTGTTATCAACAAGATAATAAGTTCAATAAAGCATCCATTAGTGCAGGCCTGCAAGGCAAGTGGGTTTCCTTTGTAAATAATCCCGGACAGCCTCCAGTGCGACTGTTCCCTTCTGCACTGCTCTGGACCATGGCAAGCTCTGATGGAAGAGGCAATTATGAGGGAATGGGAACTAAGATGCTGAACTCCGAGCTCACACATGTAATTTTCAAGTTTAAAAAAAGCTTACCTTATCTTCTATTTCTCTTCAACTTAACAGCTTGGAGCTGCTAAATTTAGGGAGACAACTTTCTCAGAGAACTGAACTCTTTGAGCCAGAAGAAACTTGAAAAAATTCATAATAGCCAGCCTCTCTTACCTGCATCCTATGCCTTTGTTGGATGTGGTGTTCTAATTGGATGTGTTTTACATAATTCCTTTAAATAAATATGGTATATTTTAGATTCAAATGAAGTTACTGTGACATGAAAATATTAGACCCTAAGCCCATGGAAGTATTGTGCAGGATCACAATTAGATTGCTAATTATCAGTCACAGAAAGAGAAACATCTTCCAATGAACTTTTTCTATTGAAAACTGACACAATCTGCTATTATAGTTCTATTCATCCAAAACCAGTCAACTTTCACCAGCATTGATGTGGTGATATATTGTGTACCCGAGTAAACTTTGCCTGAAGATCAGAGGACAGAATAAGCCATTAGATTAAACAAAAAGACCAGACAGTGATGGCACATGCCTTTAATCCCAGCATTCCTGAAAGAGAGGTCCAGATGAGACTGACTCAGTCTATGAGAGAAACAGAGCCAGGCAGTGGTGGTACACACCTTTAATCCCAGCACTTGAGATTTCATGCCTTTTTCTTGGGAAGCATACACACCTTTAATCCCAGGAAGTAATACGGCAGGGTAGAGAAAGGTGTATAAGACATGAGGAGACAAGAACTAAAGGCTTTTCTGCAGAAGCATTCCTTTCAGCCAGAGGGTTTTCGACTGGAGCCTTTCGAGTGAGGACTCAGGATGTCAGTCAGAGGTTTCTTGGAGTTGGCAATGTGAGATGTGGCAGTGGCTTGTTCCCTTGTCTCTCTGATCATTTAGTATTTACCCCATATTTACCCAATATCTGGTACCGTTTTTATTATTATTATTATTATTATTATTATTATTATTATTATATGACCACTTAGATTTCATCCAACACATTTAAGTAAAGAAAAGAGAGAGACAGAGAAGGGATTAGAAAAAGGAAGAGATTTAATTTTTTTAAAAAGGAATAATATTAATCCAACACTTTCCCCAAAGACCTAACTTTAAGTAACTATTAGAAAAATGACACCGAGAAGTGAAAATTCCTTATAGAAATAGTCCTCCAGTTAAAACAGATGCCTCCTCCAGGTAGCTATGTCTTTTACGATAAAGTCACGAACATGAAATGATTTTTGTTGTTGGTTTCAGCAGTGTACTCCCAGTATGATAAGACAGAGGCATTCTCTGCCAGTGTCATCAGGAGAGGGATATTTACTGCCTCTTGCTGTGGGAAGAGACCTAAGCTCTATAGAACTCACCAAATACTAAATGGCTTACTGAAAATCCTTGTAGGTCTGCCTCCTGGATGCTAATTTATCAACTCTGAATTACCCTTTATATTACTTGACTTTGTGCATAAACCAAACTGCTATGTGGAATGAAAAATCAAGCTGCATTTAGGGACCATTTTTACAGTACATTTAAAGAGTTGCTATATATCTATTTCAAGGAAATATTCAAAAGACCCAGAGGAAAGAGTAGAAGGTTAAAGTTGAGAGAAAGAATATATACCTGTGTTCACCATGCTCTGTTTTGAAATTCTCAAGTCAAAAGACTGGAAAGGTGGGTAAGGCTCAGGAGTAGAATCAGAAGTACAGTCTTCATCCTCATTATCACCATCATCTTCTTCAACTCTACGAAACCGGATTTTCCTCAATGTTCTTGTCTTTGCTAATGGCATTATTATTTTAATTAACATCCTGAACAATATTAAATACAAAGCCAGACCTTCTGTATTGCATTTGCCTCAGCGTTGTGAATTTTCTCCTAATGCCCTTCTTTTGTATGTCAAAACTTGATTCCTAGCACCCACATTGATCCCACATTTTAAATGATTTTCTTGTACCCTAAAATACAGGTTTTTATAATAGGGCTGGTATATGAATAATGACATTTAAATTATGTTCACTTGTTCTCCTGGCTAAAGCCAAAATCCTTGATGAACTTCCAATCTGCTCCTTTCTAATATGGAGTGTCCCTAATCACTCCAGACAAAACCACGTCTGTTTACCTCTACTCTATAGTATTCAAATTTTTTCAGATTTCACTATGTATGCAAGACTTCCAGAGATCTTGTAAAATTACTGATGCTGATGCAGTAGCAGTAAAGTCAATTTGCACTTTTTGAAATCTGCCAGTTAGTGCTGAAGATGCTGATGCATGGACCGCACTTCCAGCAGTATGCTCTACAGAATTTCAGTTGTAGAGTATTCATGGATATTTACTGTTTCAAACAGTTGTGTGGGAAGAATAAAGGTTGACTTAATTGAAATAGTTAAAAAAATTAGCTGAATGATCATACATGTAAAAGCTATTCCATATTAATTATTTCTTATTATAGATAAGCCACCATTGATTATACTTTTCCCTGAATATATGCTTAATACATCCAGGAAATAATATTGTATAATTTCATATCTCTGAAAATATCTTATAAAAAATTCTACATATGAGGAACCTGGATAGTTTTATTAAATGAATAAAATATGAGGTTAGATGGGTAAGGGTTTTGCTGGTGATAAAGCTGATAAAGTCTGATAGGTAATTCTGATACCTCTCCTTAACACTATGATCTATCTTCTGAAAAAGGCTTCAGATTTTTTCTGAAATGAGAGACACTATTAAAATAACTCTCAAGTACCAAAGTAGCAGAGAGAGAAAAATGATACATTAAAATTAAAGAAAAAAAGATATGATTAAGTTCTCAGTGTTCTGGCATCTGTTACTAACAGTTCTTACTTCCTGTATGATTAGCACAGCATTACGTAACCTCTCAGGACCTTCTTTCCTCATCTCCTAAATGATGAGCTTGGACTACATTAGGTTTCATCCAGCTCAAACCATCAATGAGTCTGCAATGTCTCTTGTTGTGGGGACAGGAAGGAAAGGAAGATAGTCAGGGCAGAGTGCAGTGCAGTTCTCCACTCAGTCTCTTTCATTCTCAAAAGAGGTAAAAAGGGCATCCTGTGCTCTGGGCACCAAGGCAGCTGCAATTGCTATGCTCTTTTTGGACTTAATCTGTCACAGCTGCCTGTAAACTGCAACTGAGTGGTGGGTGATGGGGCTGCTTGAATGAGCTCCATCAGCGATCAATTTACTATCCTCTAGCTATTCAAGATTGCACCTCATTTACTCAAAGAATGAACTGTTGTGAGACAAAATCTCTGCTGACATGACTGAAGTAGGTCATGCTTCCACTGTTACTCAAGAAGCAGGTATTGTTGGGTTCCCAGTCCCCAGAAGGGCTGCAATAAAGGAAAGGGTGTGGTTAAGCCATGGTATTTGGGGCTGGGGAAATAATTTAAACCTACCCATTGGGCTTTGTTGGGATACAGACTAGATACAGAGCAAATTAAGGCATTTGATTCATAGTTAAATGTAGTTGGATTTTTCTTTGGGCTGCCAGCTCACACAAAATGACACAGAGAATTATTATTAATTATGAAAGCTTGGCCTTAGCTTAGGCTGGTCCACTAGCTCTTATAATTTAAATTATTTTGCTATTATTAATCTACATTTTGCCTTATGGCTTTTGACCTTTCTTCTCTTCTGTATGTCCGACTCCCTTCAGGTCTTGTTGGAGTCTCCCTTTGTCTTGATTGTCTCCTCCTGTTTCCTCTGTCTGTGCCCAGAAGTCCTGCATATACCTCCTGCCTTGCTATTGGGCATTAAGCTTTATATTATACCATACACAGCAATACATTTTCACACCATGTACAAATATCCCACAGCAGTCAAATGATTCCTAAACATGACTACTAAATGCTATCATATAATCCATATACTGAAGAAATAATAGTCATTTATTATCATTAAGGCATATGATAGTGATAGAGTATTCAATGCAGTCCTATGTGTACACTAAGTATTTATTGAATAAGTGAATGTGATTATTCAACAAATATTTACTAGGAACTTTGCATGCACATACCTTAGTTCACTATCATTTCTCAACAAATCATCCTCAAATCCATGTTTTAACCATCTTATTATCCTCCTCAATTGTAGGTTTAATGGATTCACTAGGTTGTTTTCCTGTTAACTGAATATAATCATTGAGATGCTTGCCAAGCCTGCACTGTCTGAGATAACTTACTTGGTGCTTCCTGCTAACACTGTGAGAGCTGAACTAGGGTTGTCAACCAAATTGTCTCAGTTCTGCAGGATATGGTCATGTGAGAGCTGTGCTCCTAAAAATATAATGTAGAGGAAGAAATTATGAGTTCTCAGTAATCCTAATCTTTAACTTCAAAGTCCATAGGACACTTCTGCTATGCTTTATGGGTAAACTTCAACAGAGTCATAACCCTGACTGACGAGGAGAAAGAAAATGGTGTAGACACACTATAATGAGGGGAAAGTTGGTTTGAGAATCTGCAGAGGCTTGATCGATTTTTTTTTAACTAATCTAGGATATTTGATTTAATTTATAGAAATACTAGAATTAAATACACAAAACATGCATTCACTAGCATGGTTAAGTTAAAAAATGACAGTAACAAGTATTGATGAATTTGTGAAGCAATTAGAAGTTTCATACATGCTGATGAGAATGTAAAATGGCACAATATCCTTAGAAAACTGCTTGACAGGTACTTAGAAATTCAAACGAAAAAGACAAATAATCTATAGTGACACAAAGTAAACCAGTGGCTGCATGGTGCCATGGGGGATGGAGGATAGGGTGATTGACAAGAAAGGGCAAAACAGAAACTTCTAAAGTGAGGAAAATATTTCTTGCCTTGATTATGATGACTGTGCTGATAGCAACATCAGTTTTTTTTTTTTTAAAGAATTATCAAGTTGCACACCATTAGTGGTGTCCTTTACTGCTTGTAAATTATAATCCAATAAAACTGACACAAAATAAAACTCCAGATGCACACTTTTGGATGCCCAGAGTTTTCAATGTCACCCATGGGTATGGGTAAGTGGCGGTCACCTTTCTCATGAGTCAGTCCACATATCACCTGACTTTATTAAATTCACCAGATACTTTACTGTTTCTATTAGCAGACCCAGCCCCTACCATTGTTCCACACTGATTTATACACGATGTGTTTAACTTTATTTCTCCAAAGAAGGAGTAGCATAACAAACACATTTCTGCAAGATTTGAGGCATGACAGGTTGTTTATAAGTACATCCCAGTTTAAACTATGATTAAACTCTGAACACTGAACTGAGCATTGCTTTTCTGAGTTTCCTTTCCTAGAGTACCACAGAGAGGACACTGAACAAAACTTACCAACACACTCCAGCCTTCATGATTCTATAACGTCCCCACATTGTTGATAAATGAGCTCCTTTTACATACCAATTGGCCTGCCCATAAGTTTTCTCTCCAAAACAGTTATTCTCCTAGGAAGGAAGCATGACTTGTTCTTCAGTTATTCCTAAGCTAATACAGAAGAAGACTGACACCCTTCTTCCATTATTACACCACCAATAAGAAAAAATTCTCGACCTGCAAAGGGGCCACAGAGGAGAAGAAATGACAGTGACAGAAGAGCCAGATTCTGTACAATAATAGCCATGTCTACACATGTTAGAGACTGCCAAACTTGCATACAACACAACTGGACAATGAACAAGGGAAATAAAACTGTTGATACAGAAAAAGAAAGAAAAATACATACTCATGTAAAATTCAGATCCATACAATGGCAAATAAATGAGTAGGAATTTGGTGAACAACAGGTATGGGTTCATATATTTCCTTATGGATAGCTCTTGATACAATTTAACTCTTGCTAGCACATCTTATTTACTTTATTATTATTATTATTATTATTATTATTATTATTATTTATTTTTGGTTTTTCGAGACAGGATTTCTCTGTGTAGCTTTGCGCCTTTCCTGGAATTCGTGTTGGAGACCAGGTTGGACTCGAAATTCACAGAGATCCGCCTACCTCTGCCTCCTGAGTGCTTGGATTAAAGTACATTAATTTATTTTTAACAAAATAAAAATGAACAAAGGTGGAATATAAGCTATAATATCAAGGGGATAAATGACTTTATTATATTTCAAACAAATAATATAACCACACTGAAGATGAAAAATAATGAATCCAAATGACTTTTTAACAACTGGTTTAATTAAGATGATCAGTGAGATTCAATCTACGAGGAAGAGCATGAGCCATGAACAAAATTATAGCATACTCTCCAGGAAATTGAACAAAAATAAGTTTACTGAAGTGAGCCTCTTCCTTATTCTGAGTGCCCCTGTGTTTCTCTTCTACTAGAATAGATCAATGGCCATCATTAAATCATTGGCTATAGGACAGTGAGATGTCAAGGTTTGATTAATATGAAGGGTTTAGGTGTCTCAGACACAAATGGAAAGTTCCACCTAAATGTTATGAGAAGCAAAAGAACACAGACAGTTGTTCAAAACAAATATAAATAATGCTACTTAAGAGAAGTGGGAAAATGATGAAGTACCTTCACAGATAATAAGGAAAGAGGTCAACACATACGATGGCGAAGTTTGCTTGCCTATTCCTTGGGTAGAATATTGACCAAAAACAACTTGTGGAAGAAAATATTTAATTGCTCACAGGCTATAAATCATTATCCAGGGATTCCTAGCCAGATGCTTAAAGTAGGAACCTGGAGGCAGGAACTGAAGTAGAGACCATGGAGGAAGACAACTCATTAGGTTGCTTCCATAGGTATGTGCCTGCTCATCTTTCTTATATAAACAACTCAGGGACATCTGCCCAGGGATGTTACTGCCAACAGTAGGCTGGGCCCTCCTGCATCAATTAGCAATCAAATAAAAGCCCCTATGCACATGCTCACTGGACAATATGACAGAGCCAGTTTCTTATTGAGATTACCTCCTTTCAGGTACTTTTAGGTTTTTGTGGAGCTAACAATGAAAGGTATAACATTTACCCTGAAATCCACACACATCCTTCCTGGTGAACAGAAACAGAAGAAATTGTGGCCCAGAATTGAATACTCACTACTGTGTGTAGGCATCAAAACTGCTTTTGTTGAGTTTGGGAAATGCTCATTAATTAGACTAAACGTAAAATGAAGACAAAAGTAGATTCTTAGAGTCCAGACAATAACTGGAAACATTATCAGCAAATGCATGGAAGGAATGACTTGTTTTATAACATTCAGATGTACTATATAGTACTGGAACAAGCCCAGAGTCCCAAATCTCAGTGATATTCAGCATAAACTGAGTACTTCTCATATTGCAAGTTTCTTGGGCTTCAACAGATAAAATCAATAGGAGAGTTTAAATCTGTCAAATATGATTATAAATAAACTACTAAGAGGAATTGGAGGTTGGTAGTTTGAGTACATTTTGAGCATCCCCTATGGTCTATGATGGGAATATGGTACCACTTACCAAATTGTTTATAGGAGTGAAAAAGAAGATGAATTCAGGTTCAAGTGATAACCCTATTATGGGACTGGCTAATATCTCTCCTAATAGTTATATAGTAGAGAAAATATTTATGTATATTTACATAGCCTATGCAATTTAAGTACTCTAACAAGCCTATAAGGAGATGTGGATGATTGATGAGATAACATGCTTTCTTAATGAAAGTTAATAGAAAAGATAGGATCTTACTGACTCTAGGTATGGAGAATCCACCATTTTACTGACTTTTATCAGTGTATAAAGGGAAGACCAAAATTGATAACATCTCAAATCTTAGGAATTGGGGACTGGACAATTTGGTAGATATCTGCCAATTGGATATCTTGGCCTTGAGGAAAATATATTATTTGGATTGTGATAAAGACTGATCTTCTGGGGAAAATGATTAACAATTAGGAAAATCAAGTATACCAATATATTACTCAGAATATTGGGGTTGGGGTAAGCTATAGACATTCTCAAGGAAAGGATATATCATGGACCTTGAATTATGAATGTATCATGGGTAACTCATGAGTTGGATATGATGTGTTGTCAGTCTCAAAGAACCTATTTATAAATTAAAAGTGCCAATCTTTGTACCTAAAAAAGGAAATGGTGAGAAAATAATGTGTTGGACATGTTTCAGAGGAAAAGAAATTAAAAAGCAAGTGACATGTATGGTTGTAGTTCCAGATACATGGGAAATTGAGGCAGGAGGATAGCTTGGTCAGAGTTGGTTGATACTATCTTAAGCCACATTAGAAAACATGAAATAATAGAAAAATTGAGAATAGTCATAATTCTAGAGGATTTGAAGAAATCCAAATTGGCTAATTCTGTGCAAACTATAAAGCATGATTGCATTAGCTACTTCTATTGTTCATGCAACTTTAAACCTTACCAGAAACAACTTAATGGAGGCAGGGCTCATTTGGTTCATGGTTTTAGGGTACAGTCCATCTAATGAGGCAGAAAAGTCATGGTAGCATAAATAGTTTTCAGAAATCAAGAGGAGCTTCTTTTCTTCTCAGGATAGCAGAGAAAAAGAAAAAGCAAAGAGAAAAAGAATACTGGAACTTATTTGGCTTCCTTTTTTTCACTTTTTATTTGACTCCAGCCTTTGGGCTGGTGTCATGCACATTTTGACTGGATAAACTCCTTTCAGCTAATCTCTCTGAAATTATTCTCAAACACACACATAAGATATCTCTCATTAATGCAGGTATATGCAGTTACTGACAATGCAGCATGATTTTGTCATTTGCAAAATCACAGAACTCAAAAATAAAGAAAAAGCACATTTTCAATGGGATATCTGATGGATTTTCCTGAAGCATAAAAGACTATGGCTTGGTATGGCTTGGAAACACAAGAGAAGTTGCAATCCACTCTTTTAGTTAGAAGAAACTTTCCAGAGGAATGATGATAAGAATTATAAGAAGTGAGCTCTGTCTGAGAGGTCTCAACATCCTGCAAAGGCTACACATAGTACCACAGTGGATCTAAGAAGCAGGTGTTTAGCGTGACTATTTTTTTTCTAAGCATCCTCAGTTTTCAGACTTTAAAGACATCAGTGTTCACTTACCACATTTCTCACATGGGGTACAATTCCTTTTCCATAAAGTATAATGCAGTTTGGGGAAGAAAATAATACAATAACCTAACATGCTGGCCATGGACAAGGACTCTCTTTTAGGCTACCAGTGAGAAAATTGGGAGTTACTCCAATACCGAGTCATTGCTTTTAGAATTCAATTTCTCCTCTGGAAATCTATTTTCACTAAGGAAAGAAAAGTTGTTTGAGAAATATGGAAGGGCTTCACAGAATTTTCCCCTATCTCTACCTGTCCTTCTCCCCCTCCTCTTTGTTTCTTTCTCAGACAGAGGGCAATTTGTATAGCAGCTGAAATAAAAGCAGCTTAACAGATGAAATCCACGGTCAAAGCCTGTGGACATCATTGAGGAGTTAATGAAATTTCTGTGCCTGGAACCGATTATTAGGCAACAGCTGAGATTGGAAAAAGATTAAGCTACAGAACTGCTGGCAGAACCAAAGGAAGGAGTCTAAAGTCAGCATTCATCATGCCCCACAGAAGATGAACAATTCAGAAAAGAGAATTGGGTGATTTGTTCTAAGCTCTTAAGCCATTGTACTCTGTCCCTCTCTGACCTAGATGGGTGGGCATTGTTTTACTTGCCCAGTTCTTACACCCTTCCTGCTCTAATACTCTCAGTAGCTCCCCAGTGCTCCCACATTGATCCAGGAAGGACCTTTTTCTTGTCCCTTTCCATTATATATATATAATAGTTTCTTAATATAAATTATTCTGGGGTATATTCATCAATTTTTCATATAGTAGGCATTTATTGATTGATATGTTTCTACATGTTGGACAATCTACAACAAATCCTTCTCTCCATGATGTTTAATAAGACACATGATACTTCATAGATCTTTCACTAATGATGATAGATAGACTTGCTTTCCTATCCACTGCAATGTACAGACTTGTGTTGATGCCCTGATTAATCAGAAATATTTTCTGTTTGGGAATAAATTGAGTCTCAAGAGGATAGTTAAAAATTAGGATACAATTCATTTTCCAATAAACTTTTATGGCATCTTCTCATCACTTTACATGTTGTGAGTGTTTGTTAAGTATCAGGATTCATATAATAAAACAACTATATGTTTTATTATAAACAGGTCATTGATGACTCTATAGCTCTTTACCAAATTTTACATATGAATAGACTAAATAATTTTCCTAGAGCTAGTAAATAGGAAACTATAGATGTATTTGGTTGACTGCTCAGTTTCCTCTGTAGACTGAAGTAGAGATGAGAGGAGAACTGTGGAAAGAATGACTCAACAGGATTTTCTAGACAAGAGTTAACAAACACGTAGACAAAGGAGTGAAGATTGAAAGGAGAAAATAGTGATTGAAATGCCAACAACCCTTTAAATATTACCCTGTGGCTGGATGCAGATTACACTGAGGGTTGTCATTTAAGACACTAATACTCATCACTAGGGAATAAGAGTATATGAAGAGGGAAAAAAATGTACTTTATGGAAACATATGTTTTCCTATAAATCCACTGGCCCAAACTCTCATATTGACAAAAGTCCTTATGTTTCTTCAAAAGAGCAATAAACCTTATGCTCTTAATTCTTCAAGCTAATGATCACTAATCACACTGGTTGGCTGTCACATGCCAGAAGCACTAGCTGCTCTCCAACATGATTTCTGCTCTTTCTTTAAGGCAGTGTAACAAAAGACTCCACAAGATCGACTAGGAGTGGTCCCTCTCCCTTTAGCTTCAGCCACATTGGGTTGAAGTCAATTGCCTTACCCTTGATTTTTTATTTAACTTGTTTGTATAGTAAAATGCTTTAGATGCAAATTAACTTTCTGCACTCAATACTTCCTAATTGATTCACCTACCTGGGAGCAGAAGTTTGCCAGTCCTTTGAAAAAGAGATTGACTGGCTTCTTTGCTTCATAACTGACTCTATAAGCACTAGGGCAAATAAGATAAAAAACATAAATCTTGTCCAGTGTTAAAATCTTCCAGAGGAGTCAGAAGGAATAAGATCATCCTATATCATGAATGCTACATCCATTTTACCAGGCATTTTATCCATTTGTGCTACTGTGATATTAACTGAGATAGCATACTTCGTGGAGAACAAATATTCATTTCTCACAATTCTGGAGATCTTGAGTCCAAAAAAGTTGCTGTTAAGAGTCAAGTCTCTACCTCAAGATTGCACACTGTTGTTGTATCCTTGGGATTAACATACACTATCTTCACCTGATAGGTTAAGGTAAAGGCAAGACCTTGTTCTTTTCTGCTTTAAGTCCACCCATTAGGTTGGATCTCTCTTAACTTATTCACTATCCAAAGGCCATTAAGTTTCAACAAGAATTTGGGTGAGCAGATGTCATTGTGCAAGACTCAATATAAGGTAAACATAGTAGTTTGGTAAATCCAGTCTGCACAGTACAGGAATTGATGTTCTGAGCATACTATGGAACAGAAACTGTGTATTTAAAACACACAATATAATGTTTGTATTCCAGGAAGATCTCATTTGATAGTCTTAATTATTATGGTAATTGATTCACAGAGATGTTACATAATATGTCCAAAGCTGCCCAGTTAGGAAATAGTGGTAATGAAATATTTACTCAGACTTTTCAAGCACATAATTCATGTTCTTACCTTACTGTGTTTCTTTCTGCCACCGTAAAGCCAACAGACCATTTTCTTTCTTTTCAGAAATAAATTCCAACATTTGTTCAAGCTGATACTGGAAACTACAAAACCCACCTTAAGACAAGATTTATTCTCAACAATGAATCTCAACTGTTCTTTCTATGCCAGGAAACAGCATCAGCCTAAGGAGGAGGGAGGACACTTCCTTCAGGGGAGTGTGGAGAAGGTACCACTGCAGCTCAGGCCAGGGAAATGTGTTTTTGATCATTGAACAAAGGTGTCACTCTCACAAGAAAGGGCACTAGAATAAGGAGCCCCTTTCCTGGCTCCAGGATTAGACAGCAGCCGCAGGGCCTGTCTCCAATACAAAGTGAACACCAGGTTTCCTCTCCAAACCTGGCACTGTTGTTCCTATTTGATCACCAAATGGATATACCTCCTGCAAAGAGAAAAGCCATCTTGTAGACTTTGCTCACAGTAGTCCTTATGCCTGCCTGTGCTCAGGCCCATCTCCCACATACTCCTGCAGAGTTTCTTTCAAGGTGTGTGAACATTCAAATGCACATGGTATCTTGCTCTAGCCCACAAGTCATTATATATTCAAGAGAAAGCACTTATGGAGGGAACTGTTTACTGTGGAGTTCTTTCTATCATTCTCTCGATTGACCAATAGTCATCAATTGAATGAGATGTACTTTTTTGAGCAGTGAAATATGTAACTTTGACTTTTGAGTAGCTCAGACATGTGAGAAAAAGTGATGCAATACTGATCTAGTTCCAGTGAATGATGGGTTCCAGATAAATATCAAAAACAAATACACTATCTTCAATGATATTAGAAAGTACATTTCACCATTAGTGATGCAATTAAAAGAGAAACAAAGCTTTGATAACAGCAAGTGTTTCTGTGCTCTATACTCCTGGGAGTTACTGCTTTTGGATACTATGTCAGTGCTGTTATAAACATGAAGAACAGATCAGATGTGATGTCTAGTCCAATGAAGTGAAAAAGACAAGTACTTCAATGTGTGAGATAATGTCAAAAAGCAATTCAGGCTTTGAGAAAAGTAAATCAGGTTAATATTATATTGAACTGAGTGCACTCACAGAAGACCACCCAGAGATTTGACATTTAAATTAATGTTTAAAGAAGTCTGAGCAAGTTTGAATGCCACATGGGAAAAGTCATGCAAAATAACTTGGTTCAAAAATATGTCCCATAACCATGTATAATGTCATATTGTTTATTCAGTGACCTGGAGTTAAGTTAGGAAAATTCAAGTTTTCTTTCTCCTTCCATAGGATACTGATGTCCCCAAGGATATAACTTATGTCCCAAATATAGATTCCATATATCCATCAGACCATGCTTCCACCAGCTGTTGACAGGTAATGAGTTGTTGTGATGGGGCATTTAGAGGGTCCCCTAGTGAAATAAGCAGATAAAAGAGTGGTTGGCTTTACCTCAACTTCTCTGCATTGGTTTCCCAGGTCTTTTCCAGATTTTCAATAGTCTGGCACTCCTATTCCAGGCTTCCATTCTTCCCTTTCTGCTTACACAAGTGTTGGATCAGTATTGCAGTCTGCAACCTCTATCTTCTTCTGCTTCCAACACAAAATACATCTTTCATATGTATTATCTATTCTTAGTTCCTTAGGGGAGGCACATGAACATAACTGTGAGCAGAAGTTACTCAGTAGGGAGCCTGCCTTGGGAGAATCAAACTAGAAATTGATAGATAAATTCAAAAGGATACAAGGCAGTGTAATATGCACAAATGAACAGTAACATGATTTAGATGAATAAAATCAGAGATATGGAGGGAAGAAGAATGACTCTGGGGCCGATAGACAAAAAAATGTAAATTTTAGAACAAATAGCTCATAGTTTGAAAAAAGGCAGAGGTCCAGTGCTCATGATAGAGGTAGGGAGCTCAGAATTTAGTGGCGATGGAGTCTTCAGGAAGTGGGTTTTCCAAGGGTAGCTCTAGAATTAAACTATTAATTAAAATAACTAAAACTATTGATCAGAATACAATGATTAGACTCCTGAACACTAAATACAATTTTATGTGAATCTCCAGTCTATGTTTTAAAGATTATTATATTGTCATACCCTTGTCATTTCTTAGTTTTATATGAAGTGAATTCCTTACTTTTGTCAGTCTCCTTTACTCATTCTTTTATTTGAGTCATTGATTTTAGGCAAGCATAATTATTAACAGATATGTTTATGTTCAACACATAGGAATTTCTAAAAGACACCTTATGAAGATAATTTTAGCCTTGTCCAACTTTTGAAAGCTATGAGAAGTCAGAATTCTCACCATAGTAAAGTGGCTGAGACAAAAAGACCACCAACATTGTATGAAAAATTTTTCTTCATAACGTCACAGTCACAAAGACATGGCAAAAACGTCTTAATATTGTAACACGTAGGTCACTTTAATCTTTTATGTATTATTTATAGGGACTACAAGAATAAGATAGGCAGTGTTAAGTTCCTATACCTACAACTGAAAGTACAATGGGAAAGTACGGAAACTGAGAACAAAATTGAAATTCATCAGCAATTTTAAGATTCCTGTATAGACTATGTTGAGAATATTTAGGTAGATAATCAAATTCAAAGAATTTGTTAAGAAATTAGACACAAAAATGTAGATGGGAAAGTCATAAAAGTGTGAGGTCAGATGTGTGTGTGTGTGTGTGTGTGTGTGTGTGTGTGTGTGTGTGTTATTTGCAAGACTGATGCTCTCATTTTCTGATTTAAATTACTTGAATAATCTAGTATGTGATGTACTGTACAGAACCAGTGATTACAGTTACAGCTAATCAGCCAATAAGGCCAGGTGATTTTGAGTTGTTGAAGAAGAAAATCATAACAAATAAAAGTTAATAAGTAATAGACAGATAAAAAAGCAAGAGTTGGAGGAGAAAAATAGAAATGCCATCCATGGATGGTAACTATCAGACAACAAGTAACTGATAAGCATATATACTTAAAGAGACTCTGGAATTCTAAGTCATGTATAAAGAAAAAGTTCAACAATTAAAGGATCATGTCACTCAACTCCAGAGCTGTGAGGCCCTTTCCACTGGTCAGGCAGGCCTGAATGAAATAAACAACATAAATATTCTTTGTTCATCTTGTGTTATAAAATGTAAAATAGCCGGGCGGAGGTGGCACACACCTTTAATCCCAGCACTTTGGAGGCAGAGCAGGGCGGATCTCTGTGAGTTCAAGGCCAGCCTGGGCTACCAAGTGAGTTCCAGGAAAGGCACAAAGCTACACAGAGAAACCCTGTCTCGGAAAAAAAAAAAATGTAAAATAGAAGTTTTTGCCAGAAGCCCAACTTCCTGGGTACCGTCACTAGTAACATGCTTCCCAATATTCAATACTATGTTAATACCTTATAGGATCATCAAACTACCTTACTGAAGAATGAATGGTACAGCTGAAAGTCTAAAACCTCTAATTGTTGTGCATGAGATCCTGGACTGTGGGATGTCCTTCTGAGGTAGAAGGAAAAGTGTTATAGTTAAGTTGAAAGGCAGGGTATAACAGAAGCATGTCTGTAATCACATAGCTTGGGAGACAAAAACAAGAGACTCTCAAATCAAATGAAGAGCAGCAAAGCTAATACTTGCAAAAGATTTAAAAGAAAAAGCAGAAATTAAGACAGAAGCCAGACCCTAGAATTGTCCTGCAATCATGTTACAGCTTCCACTGAGGTTTTTTGTTTGTTTGTTTTGTTTTTTTCACCTTTACTGGTATTATTCACTCTTCTTCCTTCTGGGTCCTTTCTCAAAAATGATCCCTTTTCCTCCTCCTCTTCACTCTTCCTCTTCCTCCTATCTCCTCAGTCTGCCTCTTTCTCCTCTTGCCCTACTCACCTCCCTCTTCCTCCTTCTTCTCATCAACTCTTCCTTCCCTCCTCCCCCTCCTTATCTTCCTCCTTCTCCTTGTCCTTTTCCCATCCTCCTTGTCCTCCTCTTCCTCTATTTTTTCCTTCTCTCATTTTTTTCTTTTTTTTTTTTTTTTTTTTTTTTTTTTTTGTTTTACCTGTCTCTGTTATGTAAACCAGCCTGACAGGAATTTGAAAATCTTATTCCTCAGCTTCTCAAATGCCAACCCAGAAATATGCACTACCACATGTCACTCAAGAATATCCTTCTGATCTGATATGTGCCTCTAATCTAAGCGTTTGCTTGGCTGTTTCTGGTAGAAATTTTAAAGAAAGGATGAATCCTCAAATTTACATAGCTATAGGTACTTTTTGTTTTTCTGTTCATTTTTTCCTTGCAATAATTTTTCTTTTCTTCTAGGTAACAAACACGCTTTTCAAAGTATGGGTCTCTGGAAAAGAATCTGAACCAGCTAATCTTAGCTTTATGTTGTATGACAGGAACTTCATGTTTCTATAGTAAATGTACCCAGCCATACAGTAGTCTTTTGAGTATCCATTCCAGTAGATTCACCTTAGGTTGATGCCTAACTCTTTTTGGCTTCAACTACAATGATTCATGGAGGTGTTCTGCGCTTCAAGTACTGAGCTGAGGGACTTGTTCAGCACTGACCTTTTGCTACCCATAAGAAGAAGGAGATGCAGGGAATAGTAGAACAGCAAGAAAAGACTGGGCTGTTACTGAAACACTTCAGTACTTAGGTTCACAATACTTCTCTATAAATAGCATAGAAGTGCCAATGGGTAAACAGAAAAATGGAGTAATAGCTGTGGCTGTTTTTTGTAGACACTGTGAAACATTGTTTTACAATGGGAGTGATTATGTTGTAATTGCTACAGACTTGTTTAGTATTATTTTGAGCCTTTTGAGCCTTCAAATGGGCTCAAAATAGTAGACAGAAGCCCTAGTATTTGAATTTGTACTAAAAATGTCAAGGCTTCCTTATCACTCTCTGGATTTAGATTTGGTATGTCTGTGTGTCTGTCATGGCTATCTGTCATACAAGCCAAAGCAGGTGTGCATTGCTGAGTGCTGTCAATGATAATGTCAGACCAAGGAATCCTGAAAACTTTCAAAATAAGTTGGGGAGTGCTATTTACTGTAGAGTGGAGATTTTGTAATCTAGAGGCTATAATAAAGCCTTTACCTACATTATATCTGAAAAGGTCTCTGGAAATACATCCCAAATCAGCAGAAAGAGACATAGAGCCATGTAACAGAAACTGCTTGGTGATATGATAGGAAATGAGGACTTTTATGATATGTATTTACCTTGAATTAAATATTGCTAAGAGAACTTTCATTTTTCTAACAGTTCTGTGAGCCTCTCACCAAATTATGTAAGCAGGTAGTAATAGAATTAGACTATAGAGTTACATGATCAACACACAAACTGAAAATTTTACCTTTCCACATTTTTCAACAGATTGCTCCTACCAAGTATAGTTTGCAAACAACAGTTCAGCATGAATTTCTGGTTCTGATGACTTTATGCAGCCTTGCATTAGCAGTAAGGCTGGCCATATACACAAGACACAATGCTAGGTTTTTACAGAAATCATCTCAAATTCCTCAACACTCACATGCTATGGTATTATATCATCATAATTTTGAGCACACATAAACGAAGAAACTGAGCCACAGAGGAGATATACAACATGACAAATTTTGCAAGGCTTCAAAACTGCAGAAACTGAATTTGGACTCCAAACAGAACATTCTCAAGCTTTTTCACCCTTTTCATTTTCATTATCTCTTAAATCTATCATTCCTTAAATCTTCCTTTAAGAAATGTGTTGTTTATATGTGTTGATTTAATTTTGGGTTACTAACCATTGTTTTAAGATTTATATGGGACACAACCATATTTTAGCTACAGGGAACAGAAAAGTCTGAGTTGGGTTAGAAGTTCCAATCGAAGAGAGGAAAGAGAGTACTTTTCCCCCTGCACATAAAACAAGTCCTTCATTACAGAAATTACATAAGGTCATAGGTTTTTATTTGCTAGTTTTCTTGACACTGTGATTAATTCCCTGCCACAAAGAGACTTAAGGGAGGGAGGTGGTAATTTTATTTATAGTTCAGAGGCGTAATGGAGAAGCATAGCAGGAGGAACCTGAGGCTGGTTGTCTCCTTGTGTCCAGATGGGAAGTAGAGCGTGTTGGTGGGAGTGCCAACTTGCTTTGCTTTTTATTTATTTTTTAGTTAGGTCCAGGCCTCTGATTCACAGAATGGAACTATCTACATTTTCTGTGGATTGTCCCACCTCAAATAACCCAGTCTAGAAACTCCCTCACAGACATATCCAAATACCTGTGTCCAGTGATTTTTAGATTCTCATGACTTGATAATCCACACAAGATCAATCAGTTGCTATAGATGTTTCTATATAGAACAGTAGTTATCTCTGTGTTTGGATAAACAGTATCACAAAATTATTGCTTTCTTTTAATTCACATGTATAATGACATTACCAGGAAAAACTAGTGTCTGAGTTTGATCCTGATGTCATGTGAATTATAGTGAGACTACAAGGTGTGACATTTCATAAATACAGCCTGCTCAGTCTGTATTTATATATTTTATAAATTTTATACATATATATATATGTATTTATATATTTTCAGGGCTGACCATCTGGCAAAAAGAGACCATGAATTTGAAAGAGAGAAAGGAATAGTATATGGGAATATTTGGGGGGAGAAAAGGGAAAATGGGAAAAGATGCAATTATTTTAATATATAAAATTAAAAGAAATAATTAATAAAAAGTTTGGCATCTCATTGATTACCTGCTATAGTTTCCAGGAACAATTCGGTTTTGGCAACGAAATGGATGACAGTGGTTATTAACTTGGAAGAAGAAAGGGAAAAATGGTGGAAGATGATGAAAAATATGTATTCAAATAGAAGCCTCATGGCTGAATAGCTGCAAAGAATGGAAGAGAGAACAATCCTCCAAGGGAAAACTCTGGAGCCTCTCCAATTCCATTCCTTCCTCTTGCCATCAAGTGATGGAGATTTGTCGAACATGACACCTGGCTGCTCTGCAATTTAGATTTGAATGGAGAGACAAAAGAGAGAACTAATTGTTTTCCTTGCATTCGAATTTAATTTGGTGCACTTTTAATGAAGCACTGAGGGGACAAGGAATCAGCTTCGGCATGGGCAGCACCTGACAGCAGGTGACTGTATCAGGGAAAGGGATTATTATGGAAGCCACTAAGGCCACATTGGCATCACTGCAACATTCACACAGATAATACTGGCAAAAGCCAATCTTGGTGCCAAAAGTGACCATTCAGATCAAAGGCATTTAACATGATGTGATGCATCTGATTTCAGGCCCCAGGGAAAAGGCATCTGGATTCAAAAGTAGCATAAATGAAATCTTCACTAAGAAAGAGGAGTGTTGGATATTCTGAGGATCTTGTTATGTGACTTGAGTGCACGGAGCCATAGACTACAAGGTCTGTATTTTTTGTTATCCCAGTCATTTCTCTTTCACATTAAGTTTTAAATATGGAAATCACAAGTGAGTAGTGTTGAGGCACTTTCCCAGCTTACAAAGCTAACCAGCAAGAGAATCAGGCAACAAAATTGATATAGGTCCAAGGTGAAGATGAAGTTTCAACCACAGTCATCGCATCTCCCTATCAAATTCTCTAGGAATGTCAATCCTTTCTGCCTTCTATAGTAAGCAGTTAATGGTTATTGAGGGATGAGTGTCATTTTCTTCATTGGTGAAGGCTTTGGTAAGTTTCCCTTGTTTCCAGTAAATAGCTCCCAACCCACACGCTGGCTAGAAACTTTAATTAATCTCAGTGTACCACACAAAAGTAGAAAAATGTAAGAGCAGAATGTTCAGAAGATACTTTTCTGTCAGAGAGAGGGTGTTGAGAAAAGAGAATGAGTAAATTTCCCTATGTAAATATATGAAATTCTCAAAGTTTTAAAAGTTGAAAACTACATGTACCTAATTCCAGAGAGAATTAATACAGGTTTTATTTGTAAATTACTAATGTAGTTTATCTGTAGATTTTTTTGGGAGGGTTATAATTAAACTTATTTATTACATTTAATTATAAATCAACTTACTAAGTACTTTGATAACAGCTTCTTATTCAAGTTATCCAGAGGCTGTAGCAAGAGAAATCTTGGTAGGCAAGACAAAGCCATGTTGTACACAAATACACCTTTGACATGAACTACAAAGATGCGTCTATGGAATACCCAGAAGACAACAACGTGCTAAACGTGTTGTTTCCTTCTATGTAAACAAGAATGTTTCCACTGAAAACAAATTTAAGTAATGTTAAGTATTAATAATAGATTGGTTAATACAACTTCTCAAGTGTTCAGTGCAAAGAAAGGAAATCGAGTAGCTACTCAAGAACTTTTAATCTGAGTGTGCTTATTCAAATAAAAATAGATGTTTTATGTGAAAACCCACTGCAGTGGTTTGATGTGATGTCTTATCATGTGGGAAGGTGTTAAGCTTTTAATGGTACAACAGTCTTCACATCTTTTTTAATGACTTGAGTGTTTTTCAATAAGTAAGAAAAATGCAGCCCAATTGACTTCTCTCTGAACAAAGCTGATCTTTCTTGGAAGAGAGATAAGAAATCCTGCTGGCCTTTGCCACCACGCTGCAGTGATCACAAAAGGTCTCTAACCTGCTTCCCTGACTTTGCCCTCACTTGCTTTTAAAGTGATCTCATTCTAAATGCTGGATAATATATTTCAAATTTTTATTGTCAAATAAAACAGATAAAAATCATAATATGCAAAAGTTAATGAGTTATGACTAGGAAAATATCATTGAATCCACTAGCAGGGATAAATATAGATTTTTCTCACCCACTGGGAGGCTTCTCTATATATCTGACTGCTTCTAATTTCTAATGTATCCCTTTACCCAAAGCTAACCACCACCAATACTCTTAGGGTACTCCCTTCATAATTGTTTAAAAATATTTTGCCACTAGCTTTTTAGAATATACTGTTTGTATTTTAATGTATGTTTATTAAATAATGTTGAATTTACAACCACCCTCAGCTTGGAGCCTCTTTTCCTTGTAGCTTATCTGTTGAAAAGCTCATAGACTTATTTGTTTCTAGCAGTCTAGCTTTCATTGATTTCATGGTCATATGCAAACCAGTATCTTCCTGGGATTTTAAAATTGCCAGCTAGACTAGCTAAGAACCTTAATCACCACCCTCATATGAAGTCCCTAGGAAAACGCTAAGAGTTGCTGAGTATTGTCACTGTGAGATCCTGCATGTTAATATGCTTTTGGTTTGAGATGTTCTCACATTTTGAAGTTCAGTACCTGAGTTTACCCACACACTCACCTGATAAACTTTGAAATTCAAATTATTTCTGTTTTCTATTTATATTGAGTGGTGCCTTAAAAGATATTCACCTTCCATCTACTGTTTTATTAGCTAGTGGTACATTCAAACTGAGAAAGTCAGAATAAATATTTATTTTTATTTATAAATGCTAGATTTTAAAATGAATATTTGGGTCTATCTTATATCTTATACATGTTACCAAATAATTTTTTTTTTTTTTTCATTTTGTTTTTGTTTTGTTGTACGTATCATCAGGAACTCATGGACTTTGACAAGGTTGATAGATTTCAGTTAATAATTATCTTGAAATTCAATTGTCTCATATTTGCCAAGTAAATTGTCCATCTGAAACATTTCAATCTCTCCCATGACATCATAATCAAGAGTCATTTCAGATACTCTCATATCTCTAAGTATCCGAGTTCATACAGTGAATCTATTCCTGATAATACAGAATTAACTTCACTATTTACAAAAAAATTTTTAGCTGCTTCTCCTCGTCCTTCTTGAACATTCTCCCTGCTTCCTTATCTCCCCCTGCTTCTCTTCTCAATTGTCTTCTTCCCCCTTCACCTCCTCCTCTTCCCTCATTTCTCTTCTTTCTCCTTCTTTTGAAAGTGGAATTTGAAGACTAAAATCTGTGCTCTGCCCATGCTCATCAGTATGAGTGTTGAGGAAAATTACTTTAACTATGTAAAGGTGTCACATTTGTTTATGCTCCATTTGTTTATGGTGATTTGTTTAAGGATATAAAGATGTGTTGCTTTGATTGCCTAAGGCACCTGATTGGTCTAATAAAAAGCTGAATGGCCATTAGCCAGGAAGTAGAGGAATAGGCAGGGCTGGTGGGGAGAGAGAACAAGTAAGAAGAGGAATCTGGGCTTGAGAGAGGAGAGCTAGAGAAAGAGAAGGAAATGTCAGGGCTCACCAGCCAGGCAGCTGCCAACCAGCAAGACATGAAGAAGGTTATAGATGAAGAGAAACCCATTGTTTAAGTTATAAAAGCTAGTGGAACAAGTATAAGGTACAGCTGAGTATTCATAATTAATAATAAGTTTCTGAGTCATGACTTGGGAGCAGGTTGGCAGCCCAGAGAAAGACTGCTACATTTGTTGTTCCAAAATGGGGCCTGGATTTGAACATAGGGCCCGAGAAAGCTGAAAACAACAATGTAGATAAAGCTCCTGTAGGAGGCTCTGCTGTTCAGCAAGCACTTGAGTAGCCACTGTGTTAAGTAGAAACAAAAATCTTAGTTAAAAAAAAAAAATGACTGCCACAGTGTAGGCATCAGCTCCCTAGAGCTAGGATGGTTAAATGCAGCTCCTGCTTAAACTTTAATGGGCTTAAGCTTCTGCTCTCATGTACCTGAGACAGGCAGAGTCACATGCCAGTCCAAAGCCACAGAGGGAGTTTAAGGTTTGGCTCATGTGGCAGAGAACACAGCAAGTGCACAGCTACAGGCACTCAGTAAAGAGGTCCAGACTACTAGTCTACATAGTTTACAGTGTGTTAAAAAATATGCATAGGCACTTAAGAAATAGAAGAAAGTGGACATCCACAGTCACAAGAAAAAATAAATAGTTTAAAAATAATACTAAAATCTTTAAAAGGAGAGGGAAGCAATAGAAAGGGAAAAAGCCAGATAAAGATGTGAAATATACCAGGAGACTGGCTCTTGTATGGTGTTTTCTTGACTTTTAATTTTTTTTGTATTCTGATGAACATTCAATAGCTGCTGAAAGAAATGAGATTGTAAAATGGAATTTCTGAATTAAAGAAACCTGCATACTTTAGGGATTTTTTTCTTTTTTCTTTTTGGTTTTTTGAGAAAGGGTTTCAATGTGTAGCTTTGGATCCTGTCCTGGAACTCTTTCTCTAGACCAGGATGGCCTCGAACTCACAGAGCTCTGCCTGGCTCTGCCTCTTGAGTGCTGAGATTAAAGGAGTGCACCACTAGTGCCCCACAATTTAGGGATCTCTTAACTCTAAAATAAAAGTCAGAAAATGTATTAGGTTGGTGAAGATGTTATGCTTTTGTTTCCACAGTATTTCAAGGTTAATAAAGATCATGTTTTATCATGGGAAACCTGATGAAAATCTTGGCTACAGACTTAAAGAAATAAACCAAGAAAAACTATTAGACAGGTGATATCCCTCCGCGTGGGAACAATTCTGAGAATGGACAATGAATGTTACAACTAATTTTCCCAGGACTTGACCATGATCTCAATTTTCTCAGAGTCACCTGGGGATACTGTGGCCTCAGACAACAAGAAGCAGTCTAGAGAGTACAATGTCCACATTCCCAAAAGTTGGGATGGTCATTCAGTGTGTTATGGATGCTTGTGGTCATTTAGATAGGATAAAAGACAACTAATGACTTCAAATATTTTTCATTTGGTATGGATTTGGTATATTGACAAAAAAATTAAAGCTATTTTTATATTGTGTGTGTGTTTCTATCTTTGGGGTATTATACCTCTTCAGGTCTATGTATAATTAAGAAATACACATTAGTAGGTAGTCATCTATAAGAAATTTGTAGTCAGATATGGTTTCAAAGTTAAACAGATATATTTTAGATAGATGATTTTCAAACACTTCATAGTCCTACAAAATACGGCATTCAAGATATTTATTAACATAGGGATTTTCATGGCAGTGAGACATGTCTGCTCTTGGCAGCACCAATCTATTTCATAAAAAGTTGCTGGGCATCAAAAAACCTTCATATGGAGTCTATTTTCAATATGTCAAAGCTAGCCATTTGGGCAAGAAATTGCAGTTGCCTTGACTGCTAACAGTATGCTGTGAAAACTGGACAAGCAGGACACGAAGGGGAAAAAAAGCTGTCAAACTTTGCCAAGACAAGTTGGGACAGTCTTTTAAAATTCCTGCTTCACACATAAGTCTGCCATATATTCTAGGCCTGTAGCCTAAAGTTGGATGCCCCAATGTTGCAGAAGAACCCTGTTTGACTAGATTCCTGGCAACTAGAGGTCTCTGCCATTTCTAGAGGTTTGGGAGTGGCTTGCACTGCACTTCCAGTTTACTCGGGTAATATTATATCCTTCTGGGTTCTTTGATGGAGTTGAAGACTAGATAGTTATAGTTACAGTTTTCCTTAGCTATGATAGAAGGTAAATTACATACAAAACTTTGTACTCATCAAGATAGGATAAATAATGGAGTATTCTCTATGAACTTGCCAAATAAAAATTGACTGGCTATTGTAAATGTAATTCTTACTTGATAACTGTTATTATTGTACATAGGTTTACTATATTAAAACTAAACCCTTTATTTTTATTTAGACAAAGAGGGAAATATTGTGTAATATTACTTTAACTACATAAATGTGTGTTACATTTGTTTCTGCAGCACTTGTTTAACCATGTTAAGACGTGCTGCTTTCCCTTCCTAAGGTACCTATTTGGTCTAATAAAAAAAAAAAAAAAAAAAACTGAATGACCACAGTTCCAGGATAGGCACAAACTTAGACAGAGAAGCCCTGTCTCGAAAAACAAACAAACAAACAAACAAACAAACAAACAAACCTGAATGACAAATAGCTAGGCAACAGAGGGATAGGTGGGTGTTGTGGGTAGAGAGAATAAGTAGGAGGAGGAATTGAGGCTTGAAAGAAGTGAGAAGGAAAGATGGAGATATAAAAAAAAACAAAACCAGGAGATTTTTGGGGCTAGCTAGCTAGGCAGCTGCCAGCCTAGAAGACACAGAGTAGGACATACAGAAAGAAAGGTAAAAAGTCCTCAGGCAAAAGGTAGATGAAGAGAAACTGGTTAATTTAGGTTATATGAGCTAGTGGGACAAGCATAGATAAAGCTGAGGATTCATAATTAATATTAAGTTTCCATGTCACAATTTGGAATCTGGTTGGCAGCCAAAAGAAAGGTTCTGTGTATTGGTCTAATGGTTGATAACACTCCTTCCTTGGACAGAACCATGAGATAGAAATAAAGTTGGAGGCACTTAAAATAGTATTTTTAAGTATCTCCTGAAAAAAAGTATCCTTCTTAAAATCAGTAAGTTTTCTACATCACATATGGATATTTTTTCTCTTTAATTCTTGATGAAAATAGCAGAATATAAGTTATCAGTTTATTTTCATTTAATGTTTCCATACATACACATATATGCATATATGTGTTATATATTATTGCCACTTACTCCTCCTACATATGTCAACATTCAAATACAAATGTATGACAAGCAGTCCATCACTGAGATATTGTTAACTATTCTTAAGATATTTGTACAAGCACTACTTCTTTCCCATCAGGAAAGGTTCATACTGTTCTCTCCATTTCTCCTCATTTTTATAGACCTATTCTCACCACAAGGAAATATAAAATAATTATATACTATGTTCCACTGTTTAAAATTTGATGTATCTTTACTTCTATCAGAATAACTCTGTTTTATGCTGGAGACTGGTCACCCTGCCAACTTTCTTTCCATTGTTCAGAAGCTCCTTCACTAAGAGAGCCCTTTAGAGCATCTTATCAGAACAATGTCGAGCCAAATTTTACCTGTTGCTTGTGGGTATATTCTGCATCTTCTGGCCAATTTAATTCGATGAGAATTCTTAGTCTAATTCAGTCTCTGAAAATCAAGTAGGTTACTCTATGTTATTGTGTCATAGGAACAGCTAATGAAAGTTTCTGTGATGATTTTTCCTTTCCCTTAAAAGTTACTTAATCTGTTTGTCTAATTGTTCAAATGATTTTTCTTACATGAAGTCTAATAATTGCACTGAAAAGTGGTTTGCTATGGTGCAGTCTTCCTGAGCTGATACTCTCTTATGTCTATTTTTCATTTCAATGTGTGTTTAATTCATTTTTTTAACTTCAAGAAAGTTTTGTTGAGTTACCACTTTCATTACTCATGATGCTCCAAAGATGTTTTCTTCTTGGTCCCTGTAATATTTATCAAACTTGCCTACCTTCAGCATCTGTCACAAAATACTTTTTGTTAATTTTCCTTTTCTTCTATATTCTCATGTGTATCTTTTAAATATTGTCAGCCATTTTTTCACTTTTATACTTCTTCTATTTGAGATAAAAATTATTAAATTCTTTCTTTTATTGTAATATCATCTCCATTCTAGGTACTAATTTTGTGTTTGTCTAATTCTAATTTTCTTTTATTTCCCCTTATATCATTTATAAGTCTCCTTTAACCCTTTGTTTGCAAAATAGTTCAGAGCTCTACTCTTTCCTAAAAATATGTGATTTTCTGAGATGCTTTCATTGTCTAAATGGATACTACCATTCCTTATTTTATTTGGTCTCATCATTTCTTTTGAAAGATTTAGGCACAATTCTTTGCTTGACCCTTATTTGTGTGTATTTACTTTTCCTGAAATTTTCAATAAATATGTGATTAAGAACTGAGTTCTCTCACTGTTACAATTACATAATTGTCCAATGTGTGATGCTTTGCATTGAGAAATCTATTTTATTTACAGGTCTGATGTTAATCTTAAATTGTCTTTCCTATGTCTATGTTGTCATTGTTCTGCAAAGTTTTCATAACATTCCCAGCTGGAGGTCTTGGTTTGTTGTGGATTACTGTCTCAAGCTCCCAATCTTTATCTGAGGACTTGCTTTTATTTGGCTCAAATCCCTTTTTCTAAATTTCTAGAATTGACCTGCTGTGTTTCTAATGAATATTTGTTGACTTTTATTGGTTTTTATTTTATTGTTGCTCCTCTTTTTTTCTGTCTTGCATATAGTGATGTTATATATCTTCTATGGAAGCTCATTGTTTCATTATTTACTTATAGTGTTGTGTCTCTGAATACTTTGTCACCTTGTTTTATTGTGTATGACACCAAGCTAAATTTCATTTGTCACTATTGTTTCTGATATGTAGTTTCTCTGTTTAGTTGGTATTAAGAAAGAAAAAAAGTGTGTTAACATAACTCTCTTCCTAGAATCCCCTACAGTGATTTTTTTGATGCAAAACACAGTATATCACAGTTTGCCTAACATGTTTCTGTTATTCTCATTTTTACTTATATTGAAATTAATACTTATTAACCCAGCTTGTAAATGCTTTCAACACATGTCCAATCAATGATTTTTAAATATTTTCACTTGATAGGTCTTAGGACTGTCTCCTGAAAGTTCTTTGCATTTTCTCTATGTGTTCTTTCTCCCTATTTTCATGTCTGTCTCTCTTGTCTCATTAAAATTTCAGCTGGTGTTCTTTTTCTCAGAGGTCTACCCCATGATTACAAAGCAAAGAAGCCATTACCAACCCAGTGCTAGATTACCTGTATTAATTATTTACTTAGCTTTTACCACTAACTAATATTGTCTTAGTTTGCATTCATTTGTATGTTAATTCAAGAGTAAGCAAACTCTAGTCCCCAAGCCAAATCTGGCCAGCCACCTGTTATATAAATAAAGTTTCAATGTAACACAGCTATTTATTTAAATATTATCTATGACTACTTTTGCATCATAATGGTAGAGTTGAATAATTGCAAGAGAGACCATATGGTTCTCAAAGCATAAAATATTTACTGTCTGGCCATTTACAAAAGAGAAAAAAAATATTTCAGCCTCCTGTTAGTTCATTACTTGTTTTCTCCCACTAGAGTTTAAGTTCCATGGTAACTTGAATCTTGTCTACCTTTTCATTACTTTATCTTTCTCATCAAGATTAACAGTCAGCATATGGTTAGCACTCTCTAAATATTTATGCATAAATTAACCCAGGTTTTTGGATTGTCAGCATCTTTTCTTAGGCCTTCACATATAACTTTAGTAGATTAATAGAAGTTTAATGATAATCATATTCAATTCTCCACTTAAAAAGCCACATGATAAAATTAAGAGTAGACATTTAAAGGCAACGATTCTAAAATAAGGACTTTAGGGAATTTGTTTTTGCATCAATTAGCAAATATATACAGACATAGATGAGTGAGTGCATGCCAACTATAAAGTTAAGATGCCTATATTTAATGCCTAGAATATTCAGTTCTAACTATAATTGGTTTAATGAACTTTTATTACTTAATTAACATAGCTAGGTCTGCATTTATTTCACTGTGAAATGCTGATGGGTTGTCTATATGAGAGAATTATCATCAGTATCAAAAAAGAAGATTGGTGCCTAATGGTCATATATATGTTGGAAGACAGTGAAGAAAAAAGACAATTATGATGGTAAGAAAGAAAACAAAACCAAAGATAGCACTAAAGGAAGAAAACTGATACCAGTGGAAATAATAAACTCAATATAAGCAACCCAATAAAAGTACTTCTGCATTCTGGACACTTGAATTTGTTGTGACCATATTATGTACAATTTTTTCATTATAATACCCTACATTAGTATCCCATACAACAGATGATTGCATACCTATTCTATTCTTAAACTAAATTATTATAAGCTTAACATATTTAAAATGTAAATCCAGAGATGTATTCCAGGCCTGAGTAAATTTCACCTTCCAAACCTACATGTACATTCAAAGATCTACTCCTTATTGAAAGGTGACTTGTATAGACCTTTGCCCACAGCTATCTTTTACTTTTCCTTTCTAAGTATATTTTAAACAAGCTCAGCTTCATTTTCTTCTATATTCAAATATTGCTCTAGACTCCAAAATCAATGCTGCTTTCTTCCCCTACAGGACTCACATTTAGTCTCTAGACCACAGCTAGCTGTCAAAACAAATCAATTTTAGAGACAGATTTCCACTGAGGTGTTCAAAATGAAACCTGTTTAATTGTTGTTAATTCTCTGCTCTTGTAAGTTTGGATTTTGTAACTTCAGACTTGTTGGCCTAGGAAAGGTGCCAGCCTAGTGTCAGGGTCTATCAATTTGGTTGCTTTGTAATAAAAAGAGCAATGCCTGCTCTGAGCCAAGAATCACTGTACCCTTCATCTTTAGGTCTCCACCTCCTGCCTTGTGCCTGGTGAAGTGTAGAAATTCATTAATAGAAATGGCAGTAGAACCAGCAGTGGTAATGTTAGTAGAAGTCTTTTTGAAAGCAGGAGCATTTTCAATAGCAATGGTAGTAAAAGTTACAATACAGGTGCCAAAAACATTCTAATCATATTAGACCATTATTTCTTACTCTTCTTAAAAAACACTTTCATGATAGGTACTTGAAAATTAAGACTAATATTTGATCTTTCAAGGGTCACATTGCAATCAAATACTGAACATGTTCTCATATTAAATTTGAACATATAATGAAGTTATTTTATAACTATGCAATATCTTTTTTTGGAGTTTTTCCACATTAAAAGTCAGAACAAATCTGAGGAGTTGATATCTCATCTCATCTGACAGATGGGAGGCTTGATATCTATATTGAGAGTTTCTCAATACCCACCAATAACATATTTATTTTATGATATATTCTAAGCTTTCATAAAGTATACCAAGAATGTCTTCCTTAAATCAAAATTCTACATTAAGCCATAGTCTACATGCACATACAACCACACAATTGCTATTAAACAAATATGTCAATTTTGTGTTGAATGAGACAATGACCAATTATGTAGCATTTTTCAACTTGCATTCTGTAAATGTTCTCATTAGGCTAATGGCACTACCAAATATGAACACAGAGTTGGGATGTGATACTAAGGGTTTTGTGGAAGTTGGTACAAAACTGTGTTTTGCTTATTCTCCATTTCCGTACACTTTTGTATCACACACCATATTTACAGTATGTGAATTATGGACTCTAAGTTAGACCCAGATAATTTCCTAGGTCTACAACGAGATAAACACACATGAATGGTAAATAAACCACAAAGTATTGTACAACCATGATTCTACTGTAAGGTTCCCATACACTAGAAACTATTTTTTCAAAATTAATATGAAAAGTGTTGTCGGCCTCTGCTCTGGATGGAATGTTTTTGATCTTTCAAAGTTACTGGATTGGATCTCTATACCACATTGTGGTTATATTCTGAGACAGTACTTTTACAATAGGACTTATGGTTAAATGAGCTCATAAGTGATACAATTAATGATCATATTAGAAAAGATATCAGATACTCATTTCCTCCCCTGCATACTCATTTTCTAGCTTTATACAAGCATGGAAGACACAGTGGAAGGTGCTTTCTTCAAGCAAGGTGCTAATCTCTTGTCAGAAATGGTATTAGCTAGCATTTTTAGCACTTACCTCAATACCTAGGACCATGAAAACACAAATATCTGTTAAGCCCACTTTGTCAATGGCATTTTTTTATGTTAGCTGCTGCAGATGAGTGCATCCTACAACAGGATCACTATGTGAACTTGAGCTTTGCATTTTCTCTGATCCACAAGAAAAAGAAATGTTTGAGGTACAATATTTATGTCTTGCTGATTTAGTTTCATTTCCCTAGCATTTCCATTTGCTCTTTCTGGCTGTAGGCCCTTTAGGGCATGGGGAACATTTAAAATCTTACAATATCTAAATACTACCAATGGTATACTTGAGTGGTCATTATTTGTAAGTTGGATCACACAATGAAATATTTCAAAAATGAAAAAAGAAAAGAAAAGAACTGCCAAAGGAAATCCTAACATATAGCCTCTGGTCATAATAGAACAAAAGATAAGGTTAACCCCAATATTGTGGCCCAGTGCCAGCAGGTGAATTAGCATTACCTAGAATAACTTGATAAACTACAAATTATGTGTTGAATCACAGGACTAAATCTTGCTAATTTATGGGTTCAGTTGCAACTATTAGTACTAAATAGCCATGATTTAGCAAAAAATAAACAAAATAAAATAAGCAGAAAGTTGGTAAATAAAAAACAGAAAGTGATCACCAACTAAAAGTTAAAAAAAAAAAACTGTGTTGTAGTTTGAATTTAGTAATCTTGATTAAGGCATTTCTTTTGTCTAGGTCTCAATTTCGCCATCTATAAAATCAATGAGCTAGGTTATATGGTCTTTAATCTACTCTACAGCCCTCAACACATTAACTACCTTCTGATCAATATCAAGGTATTAGACACTTTTTCAATGTTAAGGTGGAAAGTAGTTCACCAAGGAATGAAACTATAAATTTTTAAAGTCTGACAAATCACAACATATTGACAATGATGTCCCTTAGTTAATATTGTATCTGGCTTTAACATAACATTCAATAACCATTCTGGTGAAAGAATGGTGGTTTCAGGAAATGCCATCACCCTGAATCCTGTAACAAGACCTAATAGCTGGCCTCTTCTTTGCATGAATTAAAATTTTAATCTAGAAGAAGCAATGTGACAGTCAATGAAGGGATCCAAAAGGCCTCACAAACCATGTTATTTCATGATGAAAAACTCTCTGTATCATTTTATAATTGTGGCATGAATTTTGTGTAGGTCTAAGTTATTAAATTTAAGAAAATATTGTTTTATTACTGAGACTTACTGCAATTACATTTAAGTAGTAAGTATTCCTTGAGTTTTTTAAATGCTACACTGTATTGTTGTTGGTATTAATTTCAGTACTCCAGTGAATTATGTGATATCTAGAATTTTTAGGAGAAGGATATAGGAAATAAAAGTATCTATAGACTCTCCTTGGTTGTCCTATAACTTAAACACAGAAATTGTATTACTTAAATATAGTTCTGTATAACTATAATTTGACTATTGTAGGCTTATAAGTTTTCATCTACTATAGGCAGATGCTTCTTTCCCACCTGCCAATTTCCAAATAAACAACACAAAGGCTTAATATCATTTATAAATGCTTGGCCAATATCTCAGGCTTATTACTAACTAGCCATTAAATTTTAAATTAACCCCTATTCTTTGTTTACCCTCTGCCATGTGGTAGAAACTTTATTAGCATGGCATGTTCATCTTCTGCAACCTCTGTGTCTGGCTGTTGTCCCTCTGACTCTGCCCTTTAGAATCCAAGCATCCTCAGTTTGATTGTCCCACCGAATTTTATCCTGTCTTGCTTAGACCAATCATCTTCTTTATTAAACAGTGAGGGTAATACATATTTATACTGTACTGGAGGATTATTCCACAGAATTTCCTCTTTTGTCTAATTAAAAAGGAAGGTTTTTAATCTTAACATAGTAAAACTATAGATAACACAAAAAGTTATCAAGTAAAAATTATAATTCCAGTATCCAGTCCATTTGTATTTGGCAAAATTAGAGAAAATACTCAATTATTTATCTTTTCTTGGTGATTCTAAAGTTTTATATCTAATTTACCTTTTTACCATAACTAAAAAAAACTATAATCACAACTATCTAGTCTTCAACTCCATCAAAGACCCGAGAAGGAAATAATATTACCTGAGTAAGCAAGAAGTTCAAGCAAGTGACTTCCATGACAGAAACAACTGGGTACCTGTACAATCACCCAAGGTTCCTCTGCAAAGTTGGAGAATCCATCTTTGGCCTATGGGCCTAGAATATCTGACAGACTTTGTTCAAAAGCAGGAAATATTGAAAGACTGTCCCACCCTGTCTTGGCAAAGTTTGGCAGTCACCTTTTTTTGTGTCCTGTTTGTACAGTTTGGACAATGTACTGTCAGCAGATAAGGCAAGGGCAGTTACTTGCTCACATGGTTAGCTTATGCCATGAAGAAAGAAAACTGCATAAGGAGCTTCTTTGATGCCCATTATTTTTTTGAAGGAGATCAATATTGCCAAGAACAGATGTATCTCAATATCATGAAATGCCTTAGTTTTTTAATTTAATATAAATTTTATATTTAATTATTTATATTTATATTTTATATTTAATTTAATATAAATTTTTAAATGCCATATCATGTAGGTCTTTGAAGTATTTGAAGACCATCTATTTATCTAAATATATCTGGTTTTCACCACGAACACATATCTAATATGACTATAAGTTTGACTATTGCCGGGCGGTGGTGGCACACACCTTTAATCCCAGCACTTGGGAGGCAGGGCCAGGCGGATCTCTGTGAGTTCGAGGCCAGCCTGGGCTACCAAGTGAGTTCCAGGAAAGGCGCAAAGCTACACAGAGAAACCCTGTCTCAAAAAAACAAAACAAAATAAAAAAAAAGTTTGGCTGTTATAGATGACTATTAATCTGTACTTATTAAATATATTACAATTATAGATGAGGGGCATAAAAACAATACTTTAAAAAGGAGTAGAAATATTAATACAGTATAACAAAATTAACTTTAAATTTGTATTCATAAACCCAAATCCACACCAGTGTAAAATATTTAAGGCTAATAGTCAGTAGAGCATGAGTCTCTTAATCTCAGGGTCATGGGGTTGAGCCCCACATTGGGCACCAAATGTTGATGAATTTTTAATCAGTCTTATTAAATAAAAAACACAGAGCCAAATACAGAGGTAATAGCTGAAGAATCAGAGCAAATAGCCATGACTAGCCTTAGCTTACCACCAGCATTAGCTTCCACAGAGAGAGTTTCTTCCTGTCTGATCTGTGCTTTTATTGTCTTCCTGTTTTGCCTTTTTATTGGCTCTAAGCCCAGCCACATGACGTCCTCATGACTGCCTCCAGGTCTCTATGGTTGGTACTAGAATTAAAGGCTCGTGTCACCACTCTTGGTTCTGTCCTTGACTACAGAGACTTTGCCTGCCATGTGATCAAATTAAGGGAAGGGGCTACCACTGACTGACTTCTGTTTATGGCTCGCTGACCTCTGATCTGCAGGCAAACTTTATTTATTAACATACAAATAAAATATCACATTTCAACACAAGTAAAGTATTGTCACAGATCCCAAGCTCTGCTCGATGCCAGCAAACACAGCCCATCCCAGAAGATGCAGCTACCAGGAAGCCAGTACTTGACGCTGTTCCTGTGTGTCTAAAATTCTTTTTTTTTCAATTTATATATATTGTCTTTATTATAAAAGAAGGTTGGTTTAACATTATTATATAAGTATGATTGTCTATTTGAGAAATATAATTAGTCAAAATGCAATTAAAAATGATATAGTAAACATAGAACTATTTATAAAAATATTTACCTCTCCAACGAAAAGGACATAGGTCAATATAATATAAGCTAAAACAGTCTCCATCAAAGGACAAACCGGGTTTATTTAAAAAAATCTTATTTTGGTTTTTCTTTTTTTTTTTCATTTTGTTTTGTTTTGTTTTGTTTTGCTTTTAATTTTATTTTACAAAACTATTCAGTTCTACATAATAGCCACAGATTCCCTTGTTCTCTCCCTTCCTGCCCCCTCCCCTTCCCCCCAGCCCACCCATCCATTCCTACCTTCTCCAGGGCAAAGCCTCCCCTAAGGATTGAGATCAAACTGGTAGACTCAGTCGAGGCAGGTCCAGGCCCCTCCTCCCAGACTGAGCCAAGCATCACTGCATAAGTCCCAGGTTTCAAACAGCCACCATATGCAATAAGCCCAGGACCTGGTACCACTGCCTAGATGCCTCCCAAACAGATCAAGCCAATCAACTGTCTCACCTATTCAGAAGGCCTGATCCAGTTGGGGGCCCCTCAGTCTTTGGTTCATAGTTCATGTGTTTCCATTCGTTTGGTTATTTGTCCCTGTGCTTTATCCAACCTTGGTTTCAACAATTCTTGCTCATATAAACCCTCCTCTTTCTCACTAATTCGATTCCCAGCCCTCCACCCGGGGCCTAGCCATGGATGTCTGCATCCAGATTCCTCAGGCCTTGGATGGGGTTTCTGGCCCAACTATTAGGGTGTTTGGCCATCCCATCACCAGAGTAGGTCAGTCCTGGCTGTCTCTCAACCATTGCCAGCAGTCTTTTGTGGGGGTATTTTTGTGGATTTCTGTGGGCCTCTTTAGCTCTTTGTTTCTTCCTTTTCTCATGTGGTCTTCATTTACCATGGTCTCCTATTCCTTGTTCTCCCTCTCTTTTCTTGATCCAGCTAGGATCTCCCACTCTCTTTCCCTCGACCCTCACCCTTCATTGCTCCCACTCATGTCTAGGCTGTTCATGTAGATCTCATCCATTTCTCCGTGTCTTTCTTGGGGTCCAGTTTTCCAGGTAGCCTCACTGGTGATGTGAGTAGCAGTCCAGCCATCCTTGTTACACAACTAGCATCCTTCTATGAGCGAGTACATACCATATTTGTCTTTCTGAGTCTGTGTACACTCCAGG